>NC_137807.1:19783591-19878591 GCF_963383645.1 Muscardinus avellanarius
CACCCCCAGCCTTATTTTTTATTCTTTATTTTGAAATAGGGTCTCACTGAATGGCAAAGGGCCTAAGTAGCTGAGGCTGTCCGCGAACTGCGATCCTCCTGTCTCAGCCTCCCGAATGCTGGGATTTGGGAGGATATCCTCCCAAATGTGTGTGGATGTCCCAGCCCCGTGCCTTTGCTCAATGGCCCTCCCAGCCCAGTCCAGCCAAGGCAGGGGGCCTGGGCACAGGAGAACTTGATGATGCGAGTGGACAGCGCCCATCTCCCCTCGGGTTGGTTTGCTTTCTGCGACACCGGCCTGCGATCTTCCTGTCTTAGCCTCCCAAGGACTGGGGTTACAGGTGTGCACCACCATGCCTGGCTGGTGACCTAACTAGCCTAAACAATTATCTTCTGCTTCTTTGAAATTCAAATCCAATGACCATCCTGTGTTTGATCCCGCTCCTTGAAAGGCCAATGGGAATGAAGTGTACATACCTCCAGGTCGGGCAGCCATGTAGAAGGGGCCAGGAACCATGTCTACTCAAGGAAGAACAAGAACTGTAACTGTTAAATACAAATGCTAATTATCACATGATTAATATTAGCGTTGAGTTTTTTTTTTTTTTGGTTTTTTTTTTGCGGGTCTGGGGATGGAACCCAGGGTCCTTCTACCTCTGAGCTACACACTCAGCCCTATTTTTTATCCTTTATTTTGAAACAGGGTCTCACTGAGTGGCAAAGGGCCTCACTAAGTAGCTGAGGCTGTATGTGAACCGCGATCCTCCTGTCTCAGCCTCCCAAATGCTGGGATTTGGGGGGAGTAACATCACAAGCCGGTGTGGTGGGCACGCTTGTAATCACATAACAACAGCGTCCACCACAATTCTGGCTGAAAACCCAGAGACACGAGCTGGGCCAGGAGACTCTGAGACCAGTGCTCTCTCTGAAGCCGAGGACGGCGGCGTCTGGCTGTCCAGAGAGCACCCGAGACCCCCCGGGCTCCGCGGAGGGCGCGGGGCAGCTGTCTGGGTCCCGGGGACGGGTGGCCCCCGAGGGAGGAGGACGCCACGCGGCCTCCAGGCTGGCGGGGCCCGCGGAGGCCCGGGCGCTGATTGCAGAACTCGAATGTCCATAAAGCATGCCGAGGGCCGCGCGGCTGGCTGGAGACAGGCCTGTCAGGGCCGCCACCCTGGTTTGATTTAGCATCTGAGAGAAGGTTTAAAGAAAAGCAGAGGAGGGCCAGGCTACCGCGGGTGCAAAAATACCCACTGCAGCTGGGCCGTGACCGTATCCGTCCACACCGGGGAGAGGAAGGAGGATGGCTATTTAGATAACCGCCCCAGGCGCCTCTGGGACTTTATCTGACTTTTCCAATGGTGTCCCCCAGCCCAGCCACCTAAGAGTGGGCTTTTGAAATTTTTATCTCTGGTTTTTTTTTTTTTTTTTTTTTGAGGTACTGGGGATGGAACCGAGGGGCATTCAACCTCCGAGCTGTACCCCCAGCCCTTATTTTTTATTTTTATTTTTAAACAGGGTCTCACTGAGTTGCAGAGGGCCTCACAAGTAACTGAGGCTGGCCGTGAACTGCGATCCTCCGGTCTCAGCCTCCCGAATTCAGGGATTACAAGCGTGCACCACCACGCCTGCCTTTTATCTCTTCTTTTGAGAAGAGAGACCACAGACGCAGAGAGAGAAAGCAGCTTGTCCGGCCTGAAGTTAAGTGTTTCTAATGGTGGGAGCCCGGCTGTGGTGCAGATGAGACGCGAGAGGCCCCCATAGCCTCTGCTCGGGCCCTGCAGGGCTGGGACGTGGCTCCGTGGTGGAGCCCTTGGCTGGCCTGTGGGAGGCCCTGGGTTCCCTGCCAGCACAGCCCCCAAACCCTCAACATGTTCAGAGGCCTCCTCCTGCCGCGGCTGCTTAGAGGACTTCTTCCCCAGCGTGGCGCCGGGGCTGGGATGCCGGCGCGCAGGTCCCGTGAGTGACAATCCTCTGGGCTCTGGGGCCCTGAGCGTAGCCTCACGGCTTTGCCATTTTCCAGAGGCAAGCAGATGTCAGAGGGCCCAGATTTCCCTTCTAGGTGCACTGTCATCATCTATCTTAGTGAAGTTCAAGGTCATTTAAGGACAGGAGCCTGGGCGTGTTCCCTTCGGGCAGTGGCTCCCCACGCCTCCCTGGAAGGCCAGCCGGCAGCTGGACTGTTTCTTGGTCCTCCCTTTCTCCCCCACCGCCCGCTCTCCGTCGGGTCCACTGTCCTAACGGTCCTTCTCAATTACCCAAGTCCCCTTTTCTGTTTTCTCCCCGGTTTCCACACACGAGAGGAAAAACACTCAGCCCTTGACTTTTCTGAGACGGGCTGATCTCACTCAGAGGAGTCTCCGGTTCCATCCAGTTTTTGCCAGTGACATCATTTTGCCTTTTTTTTTTTTTTACGGCCAAGCAAAATTCCATGGTGGATATAGCGGCCAGGATTTTTTTTTTTTTTTTTTTTTTTTTTGCTGCCGCTCCCCAGTTGGTAAGTCCCAGAGCCTCGAGGGGGACCCAGAACCACCCTATTCCAGAGCCCAATAGTCTGTCCAACCCCGCTGAGCTAAGCCACAAATTTCTTCCCACAAATGCCCACTTAAATGACACGTGGTCGATCAGGGGCCGATGGCGACCTTCGTCACAGCTAGATGGCTGCCGGAGAGCTGCAGGTTTGCCTGCTGAATGTGGAGGGTCTCAGCAGACACCAAGCCACGGACGTTGCCCTGGGTCCTTCCCAACACAGGAAGCCAGCTGTATCACAGGGAAAAGAAAAAAGAAGATCAGGGAAAATCCAGAAAGAAAGGTTCAGGGCCGGTGACTTCAGTCTGGCCGCGGGGCCTCAGCCCAGCACTGGGGCTGGGGACGGGAGGAGCGTGCGCTTATGCAAGGCGCTTGGCGGCCGGGAGAAACTCGAGCTCATGATTTTAGCAAAGCCAGCTTTGACGTGTCCGAAGGCAGCGGGAGGCTCCGGAGGGTTCTCCAAGCAGCGTGTGTTTCTTGGAGTTCTTACTTCAGACTCAAGTTCAGGGAGGGGACTGTTTTGCTCAACTTGTGTTTCTGGAAAAACAAGCGTTTGGAAAGAGCTGGCCCCGGGCGGGCAGGATGTGGACGTGTGGACGCCGCTCAGCTCCGCGCAGGAGGAGGCGGCGGGGAGAAGGCCCTGCGCTGCTGCCCCAGGACTGGCCTCCGCCCGGGGGGGACTGGGGAAGAGCAGCTGGGGCGCGTCCTCCGCCAGCCGCTGCCTCCCTGGCAGCAGGAGCCCGAGATGGTCCCCAGCTCGAGCTCAGTAGACATGGGCTAACCTTGGTCTCCCACTGGGCACCCCGACATGCCGTGCCTCAGTGTACCCTCTGGGATCGGGGCGTTGGGAGTCGTGTGCAGCCTGGCGGCCTGGCCCCCTCCCCCTGCAGAGCCCGCCCTGCCGTGGATGCCGGGTCTTTCCTCCTGCGCAGAGTCTCAGCTGCTTCTGCTAGGCAGCCATCACCAACTGGGAGCAGCCTTTCCTGATCCGACCCTAGCGTGCGTCATACTTTCGCCTGTTATCCTGAATTTCTTTGGGCACCTTCCACAAGTACCTTCTCTCTCCTGCCCTTGGGGCCACAAGAAGGGGGACCCCTTCCTGCTGTTCACCGTAACGTCCCCGGGGCCTGGCACGCAGTAGGTGCTTCCTTGTCTACCATACTAGGCACTCCACGGGCATGGGGACATCTCCCGCCACCGAGCCGGGCTCCTGGGAACGTGCGCCTGGCCTCGGGGTCTTGTGGAATGGCAGGCTTTAGGCGTAGATGGCTCCTGTCCGCCATCTCTAGCCGGCGGCCCCCGGCCCGCAGGAACCACCGGCTACAAAAGAAAGAGGTTGATTTGGCCAGCGAGGCCCGGCCATTCCACCTGGGCTCCCTCCTCTCCTGTCTTCCAGCCTCAGCCCCAGGCACAGAATATTCCCCGACACGGTCCCCGCAGGGCCCCTGCAGACGCCATCTCCCTCTTCTCTTGCTCCGAGAGCCTCGGTTTACCCCCCACCCCCAGGACTTGCTGTCCCGCGGAGCCCAGAGGTGACTCAGCTGCGCGTCACGAGTCTGGGCGAATGTCAAGGCTCTCCCACTCCGGAGTCTCACGCCCCGGACTTTGTTTTATGGGGTTTGGCTGTCTGGGGCCTCCGCCGATTCCATCCATCACCCCGGGATCCCTGCTACACCGATGCTGAATTTATACAAGTGGTTAAACAAAGTGTTGACAGTAAGGACGGCGTGTTTCTGATTAACACGGCGATTCCAAGGGAAACTGCCAACTGCGGGAAGTCAGTAAAACACCGCGGCCGTTCCCAGGATCCGGCCGAGCTCGACATCACGGGATTAACAGATGTTGCTCAAGGCACAGGAAAGCATTTACAGCCTGGCTGCTGGGCAGAGGCCGCACGGCCACACAGTCCTTTCCTCCTTTTCTCCTCTCTCTCTCTCTCTCTCTCTCTCTCTCTCTCTCTCTCTCTCTCGGCACTGGGAATTGAACCCAGGGGCTTTCTACCTCTAAGCTATACTCCCAGTCCTTTGTAATTTTGAAACAGGGTCTCGCTAAGTTGCCGAGGCTGGTCTCGAACCTGCAGTCCTCCTGTCTCAGCCTCCAGAGTACCGGGATCTCAGGCGTGTGCCACCGCGCCTGACTCTACAACTCTCTTTTTTACTTGAGACAATAAACTTGAATCCACTCTCAGCCTGAAGAGTTTCCACCAGGAAATTCTCCCCACTCAGGCGAAAGCCGCTCCCTCCCCAGAGGCGGACAGATCCCTCTGCTCCCTCCCTGCCCCCCAAGGTGCCCTGGGTGACTGGACCTTGGTACAGATCATCTCCTCTCATCCGTGTGGTGAGGGAGGGCCTGTGACTACCCACGTTTTATAGTTGAAGACAGCACGGAGTCCTCCCATCCCTGCCCCTGACCGACTACTCCTGCCGTGCCACGGCACCTTGTCAGAGCCAGGAAATTGACTTTGGCACAGTGCCTCGCACCCTCCACAGATTTTATCAGCTTCTACGTGCACTTAAAAGAAAAATCGTTCCGTGATATGTGAGCTCATGTTTAGATTAGAACGGCTGTCACGGCATGACATCAGAATACAGACTTCATAACAAGTATGTCTCCTTTCAGCTCCAAGGCCCGGGCACCACTAATCCATCCTCCGTCACCGTGATTCTGTCGCTTTCAGAATGGCGTATAAAGGCCATCGTCTACTACGTAGCCTTTTAGATAAACCCTTTTTGCACTCCATTTAAGACCCTTGAGATCTATTCATATGGTTGCCGGTGTCAATAGTTTCTTCCTTTTTGTGGCTGAGTAGTATTCCACTGTATGGGCATACCACAATCTATCCATTTGCTGGTCGAAGGACAGTTGGTTTGTTTCCACGAGGAACTATTGCAAATAAAGTGCTCTGAACATACTCGTATGGGCTTTCCTATGATTGCTTATATTTAACAGACGAGGAATCAGAGGCTCCAGAGGCCAAGTAACCTGACCGTGGTCATACCCCTGGCACTTTGAACCAAGATTTGAACCCTGATCGTAACTCCAGAGACTGTGTGCTTGACTGTCTACAGGAATGAAAATCTTGAGCTTAAAAATAATCCTAAAAACTTAATTAACTCTCCAGGGAGATGTTTGTGTTTATTTGAGATTATATGTTCCTGCCAGAGCAAGCCATATATCCCCGGAAAGGCCAGAAGACCGGTGTAAGAATCGAAAGCCACAGAGTGAGCCGAGCGTGGTGACGCGCGCCTGGAATCCCAGTACTTGGGAGGCTGAGAGGAGGATCGCGGGCTCAAGTTACCCAACACGGCCTCTTTTTCCCTCCAGGTCTCCTTTCCCGGGTCTGGCTGGTCAGGGCACTTTTTGGGCTATTTTCTCCTTAAATAGCCCCCCAGTTTGCAACCCTCTTGTTTTTCTCACGCTGTCCCTCTGCCCACAGCCCCCATTGCCTCATACCCTCTTGTGGATTGACACCTCCTGGAGAGGCCCCTTCCTCCTGGCGCACCCCCGGGGATGCCGTGGACTAGTTTATCGACTTCCATAAACAGAGCTCCACTGGGAAGACCCAGGAGGTGCCAGGCTCGAGCCCAAGCCCAAGGGGCAGAAATAAGTAAGCCTCAGTCCCTGGGCCCAGCCCTGAAGCAGCCCTGTTTGCGGATGTAGGAGGTCGGGCAGCGTGGGGAGAGAGGAGTGTGGGGGGCTGGAGTCCTGGCGGGCTCCCATCTGGAGGGGGGATTCCTGGGCCCAGTTCCTACCCACTGCCAGCCATCAGTGCTGCACAGAGCCACGTACCCCCTGGTCAGGCTCCTGGAGAGAGGCCCCCGCTGCCCTGCTCAGCCAGGGGTGGGGGGCAGACCCGAGACCCCAGAGTTTGCAGGGAGCTGAGGAGGCTCTGCTTCAGCAGGCTGTGCCTGCGGGGCCAGGAGCCCTGCGGCGTGAGCACCTCCCGGGAGCTCAGCATGGCTGACGGGAGCAGAGGGTTAGGACGGTCCAGACGGAGGGGCCGCCGGGCAAGGCCAGCGTCCTCCCAGGACTCAAGCTCCTTAGTTTTCAATTCAGTTGAGGGCTAATCATTGCCCTGCAAGGCCACATGTTTAAAGTGTCTGGTTAATAACTGGGCGCTGGTCAAGGGCGGGCTGGCCGAGGGGCTGGGAGGGGTCCCGGGACCTAGCCCAGGGCAGTGTGGGCCGCGGCTGGGGGAGTCTCTATCCTCCTCCATCCTGGACTTGGGGTCACGGCTCACTGCGCCTGGGACCTGGGCCAAGGGATGTCCACCATGGGGAAACGGGCCCCGGTGTGCCTGGGAGCCTTCGCCCTGGCCTCTGCCCACAGGAACCTGGTGCGGGCCCTGTACTGACTTCATGATGAGCTCAAAAACATGTCACCCCATCAAGAGAGCCAGGAAGCCCGCCTGTAGGATTCAATCCTGGCAAATAACTGCTTGTGCGGGGGAGCAGAGGTATGTGGTAAAAGATGCCCATGGCTGGGAGACAGAGTCCATCAAGTGACCTGTGCAGCCGGCATAACTGAGAAGGTTTCTTGGCACCAAGCAAGAGGAGGGGAGGGGCTGCCGTCCTGTTATGGCCAACAGGTATTCTTCAGGGAAAGCTGCAGGGTCCATCTATCGGTCATCTATATCTATGTAAATATATCTCATGGGTATATTGCAGAAATTATGTGTGTGTGTGTGTGTGTGTGTGTGTGTGTGCAAACAGGATCCCTCTGCAGATGCCCAAATCCACAGATGCTTAATTCCCTTATATTAAAATAGCAAAATACTCCATGTATACATCGCCCCGCACACTTTAAGTGCCCTCAAGGTGACTTACGGTATCTCACAGAAGGCAGATACTACCTAAGGAATTGTTAAACTGTATTGTTTAGGGGAAAATGACAAGAAAAACAGTGTATTTTATTTCAGTATAGATGTGATTTTTTTCCCCCCTCTCAGTATTTTTTTTTTCTTTCTCAGGACCAGGAGTTGTACCTCCGAGCCTTTTCCTATTTTATTTTGAAACAAGTTGTCCCCCCAGCCATTTTTATATTTTATTTTGAAACGGGGTCTTGCTAAGTTGCTGAGGCTGGCATCGAACCTGCGATCCTCCTGTCTCAGTCTCCTTAGTACTGAGATTACAGATGTACGCAACCATGCCTGGCTCTCTTCTGAGTATTATTATTATTATTATTATTATTATTATTATTATTGTGGTACTGGGTTCCTGGAAGCCTTTCTACCTATGGGCTACACTCCCAGACCTATTTTATATTTTTATTTGGAAACAGGGTCTCTTAAGCCAGTGTGGCTGGCTTTGAACCTGCGCGATCCTCCTGTCTCTGCCTCCCAAGCGCAGGGATTACAAGTGTGCGTCACCACGCCCGACGTCTTCTGAGTATTTTTAATCTGAGGTTGGTTCAATCCACAGACACAGAATCTGTGGATAAGAAGAACAAACTCTAACTCTACAATTAACACATAGACCAACATGACAAGCAGACACCAAACTCAGACAGAAACACACACAAAAAAAAGGTCCCCGGAAGGATTCACAATCACGTTTTCTTTTGGTGGGACTGGGGATTCAACCCAGGGGTGTTCTACCTCTGAGCTGCACCCCAGCCCTGTTTTTCTTTTTGATTTTAAAGGAGGTTGTTGCTAAGTGGCTGAGGGCCTCACTAAATCACTGAGGCTGGCCTTGAGCCGCCATCCTCCCGTCTCAGCCTCCCAAGCACTGAGATCGCAGGTGTGCGCCGTTACACCCGGCGGCGTCACCTCGCTTTTAAACAATAGGCTCTGGGGTGGGGAAAGGGAAGATAAGAACTTTCCAACTCCCCAGCTTTCCAATGACCATAAATTACCTGGATGATTAAAATGTGTTTAAACCTAAAAAATGCGGTGAATTGTCGACTTGTGGCTGAGAACCCAGGCCCTGCCGTTAAGGTAAAAAGGGAGTCTTTAATTCCCAGGATGCCGAGGTAACCGCTGTTGACATTTTTATGGATTTCCTGCGGGTCTTTCCCTGGTTCACATACGCATGCATTTTTATAATGAAATTGGAATTATGCTTCAGGAGAAATTTTGCTGTCTGCCCTTTCACTTAAAATTTTCACATAAGAATTTCCCCCAGGTCATTCGAATGTGCCCTGGAATCCCGCTGGGCTGCAGGCTCGGGTCCTGAGGCTGCGGGGGCCTTTCCTGACCCGAGTTGGAATCCTCCCGGGTGGGTGCTTGGCTCCGACCGAGCGGCTGCGTCCCCGGGGCAGGGCCACCGCCACCCTGTTCCCTAGTTGAATAAGGATCTTAGTGTCCTGCACATAGTAGGTGGTCAACAAACACTTGGCTGAATGGACCAAGAAACAGAAGAGAGAAAATGAAGGCAGTCAGTTTCCAGCGGGCGCGAGATTGGGGCCAATGTAGACCTCTCTGTTGAGGTCATGGCCGTCTCTAATTTCTCTTTTCTAGTAAACACAGCTGTCCGTCCACGCCTGGCCTGGCGGGACACCTCTGCAGGCAGCCAGGGTTCCCGGTCTTCTCTTCTCCGACAGTCTGAGTCACTCCAGGGTGGGGAATCAGGCCCTGGCCACCAAGCACGGCTTTGAGCACAGACAAAACAAATTGCCACACTGGTCTCTGGAGCAGCGGCCTGTCATTTTATCCCCAGATTTCTTTTTTCGGTACTGGGGATGGAACCCAGGGGAATTCTACCCCCTAGCTACACCCTTAGCCCTATTTTTTATTCTTTCTCTCTCTCTCTCTCTCTCTTTTTTTTTTTTTTTTTTGGTGGTACTGGGGTTCCTGGAAACCCTTCTACCTCTGGGCTACACTCCCAGACCTATTTTTAATATTTTTATTTGGAAACAGGGTCTCTTAAGCCAGCGTGGCTGGCTTCGAACCTGCGTGATCCTCCTGTCTCCGCCTCCCAAGCGCGGGGATTACAAGCGTGCCCACCACGCCCGGCTCTATTTTTTATTCTTTATTTTGAAACAGGCTCTCACTGGGTTGCAAAGGGCCTCGCTAAGTAGCTGAGGCTGGCCCAGAACCGCGATCCTCCTGTCTCAGCCTTCCGAATGCTGGGATTACAAGCGTGTACCACCATTCCCAGCTTAAACTAAGACCTTTGGTTTCTATGCATTTGAAGTCTTGGACTGAGTGGTTCCCTTAAATAGGGCTGCTTCTGGATCCTGCTTCCCGAGTAGCTCTGGGCTCCCTGAGCCTCCCGACATAGCTTTAAAATGGTGTGGTGGCGGACACCTGTAATCCCAGGACTTGCCAGCTGAGACAGGAGGATCACGGGTTTGGGGCCAGCCTCAGAAACTTTGCAAAGCTCTCAGTAACTTAGCAAACCCCAGTTTCAAACAAACAAACAAAAATAAATACGGTGTAGCTTGGAGGTAGAAAGTTCCCGGGTTCCATCGCCAGTACCAAAGAGAAGGGGGAGGGGAGGAATAATTAATACCCGCAAATCCTCATGGGGGTTAAGTGAGATAAATCCAGGGGCTGCTTAGCACGGGGCCTGGTACACACAGGGATGAGATGGGAGTCAGTGTTCACCGGGGCCTTCTTGGAACCGCTGGATCAAATGGACGCCCTGCCCTGGCCTGGGCCTTGAAGACAGCTCAGTTCTACCAAACTAGTGTACCTCGAGACTTGGTTCCGTACCCAAGGTCTTCCAGCTGGAAGATGGTCAAGCGGAGAGCTGAAGGCAGAGAAGGGGCAATGCTCCACCCACCTAGGTCCTGACGGCCTCGGGCCGTGGCCTCAGTGAGCTGGGAGTCTGAGCAGGCGGGGTCTCCCTCCTGGCCCATGCAGGGGCAGGGACCCTGAAAAACAGTGTCTGTTGGGCCCAGAAATGCTGAGCAGAGAGACTCTGTCTTGTTCTGGGCAGGAGAGTTTTCTGACCTGCAAAGTATTTCTTATGTTCCCAACTTTCTACTAAACCAAACCCTGGACTCCCCAGCCCGGGTCCTCCTCACCTACTGGCGAGACTCCCTGACTCCCTGCTGAGCTCTGGGCTGTGGGATAAGGTGGGAGAGAGGAATCCTGGCCCCGGGTTTGAACAAGTCCATGCTCTGGCTTTTTTTTTTTTTTTTTTTTGCGGGTCTGGGGATGGAACCCAGGGGCATTCTACCCCGAACTATACCCCCTGCCCTATTTTTTATTCTTTATTCTTTATTTATTTTTTTTTGGTGGTACTGGGGTTCCTGGAAGCCCTTCTAGCTCTGGGCTACACTCCCAGACCTATTTTTTATATTTTTATTTGGAAAGAGGGTCTCTTAAGCCAGCGCGGCTGGCTTTGAACCTGCGCGATCCTCCTGTCTCTGCCTCCCAAGCGCGGGGATTACAAGCGTGCGCCACCACACCCAGCTTATTCTTTATTTTGAAACAGGGTCTCATTGAGTTGCAAAGGGCCTCACTAAGTAGCTGAGGCTGGCCGCGAACCGCGATCCTCCAGTCTCAGCCTCCCGGATGCTGGGATGACAGGCGTGTGTCACCACGCCGGCTGGGCAGGTGACTCTAAAAGAGCCTCTGTGGCCCTGAGGTCATGAGGTTTCCTCCAAGCAGCCCTGGAAGCAGGTAAAGGATCCCCTGTTCAAGAGGTGGGGGCTCTGCGTTTCAGAGTGGGGGAGCCACTTGACAAAGGCCACACAGTCCGGGATGGTCAGAGTGACAGTCTTCCCTTCTGCCTTGGGCTGGCCTCTGGGGTCTGCGTAACATGGCTGCTGAGAACCTGAGTCTGCAAGTGACGTCACTATTCTGGTGGTCCAAAGCAAAAGGGATTCTCAGATTCCAAAGGCCCTCGGGCATCGGATGGTGTCTTGAGAATGATCTGGACCAAACTGCCCACCAGAGACGGGGGAGGGAGGTCCCGGGAGAGAGAAGCCGCCAAGATCGGATGACCAAAGGGGGGCTGTTTCTAACATTCAAGGCCTTGCGGAAGCCCTGCGGTGTCCAGGCCTCAAAGGGGGGAGGAAGCAGGGCCTGTGCTCCGGTGTGCTGCTGTGGTGACGATGACGATGGGGATGATGGTGGAGGTGGTGGTGATGGTGATGGTGATCATAAAGATGGTGATGGTGCAATGAGGATGATGATGGTGATGGTGGTGGTGATGGGGATGGGGATGGGGATGATGGTGGTGATGGTGATGATGGTGATGATGGTGGTGATGGTGATGATGGTGATGGTGGTGGTGGTGGTGGTGATGGGGATGGGGATGATGGTGATGATGATGATGTTGGTGATGATGATGATGTTGGTGATGATGATGGTGATGGTGATGATGATGGTGGTGGTGATGATGGTGATATGATGGTGATGATGGTGATGATGGTGGTGACGATGGTGATGATGGTGATGGTAATAATGATGTGGTGGTGATGGTGGTGGTGATGGTGGTGGTGATGATGATGTTGATGATGGTGGTGATGGTGACGATGGTGATGGTGATAATGATGTGGTGGTGATGATGATGATGGTGATGAGGATGGTGATGATGGTGGTGACGATGGTGATGATGGTGATGGTAATAATGATGTGGTGGTGATGGTGGTGGTGATGGTGGTGGTGATGGTGGTGGTGATGATGATGTTGATGATGGTGATGATGATGATGGTGATGGTGGTGATGGTGATGATGGTGATGGTGATAATGATGTGGTGGTGATGATGATGATGGTGATGAGGATGGTGATGATGGTGGTGGTGATGAGGATGGTGATGATGATGGTGATGATGGTGATGATGGTGGTGGTGGTGGTGATGATGATGGTGGTGACGATGGTGATGATGGTGATGGTGATGGTGGTGATGGTGATGATGGTGATGGTGATAATGATGTGGTGGTGATGATGGTGATGATGATGATGGTGGTGATGATGGTGATGATGGTGATGATGTTGATGATGGTGACGATGGTGATGATGATGGTGATGATGATGGTGGTGATGATGGTGGTGATAATAATGACGTGGTGGTGATGAAGGTGGGCAGGATGGTGGGTGGTGATGACAAGAAAGGACGATGATGTTGACAACAGCCTTGCTGTTCTCGTCAGCTCAGCGACTTGCAGAGTCAGCTCTCAGTCAGGATTCCCATCCCTGCTCCTGATGGCATCCTTCACATCTGAGCCAGCGCCGGCGCCGTCCCTACTGAGATACTCGCCGTCTCCTAGGGCTTGGGGTCCCCCGAGCCCCCAGCCCGCTCCCCCATCATTCGCCTGGCGCCTCTCCATGAAACCCAAGTTCCTTTCGCATTGCCAGCACGAATTGGACGCCTAATCCACTATTCTTTGGTTTAAGAGTCATTACAAAGTGCTTAATTAAGTAAGCCTCGCTTAATCACCAAATGTTTGCATGCGAAACGAGTTCCCGGGAAACGGAGCACTTGACATGTTCTGTACAGAAATAATTACGCAGGGGGGAGGGGAGGAGGCGGGCGGGGACTCTGAGCCCGCAAGCTTCATCTGAGGCCTCGCCCATTCATCACCCAAGAGGAATTAAAAGCCTTTAGCCAGAGCAGTGGAGAACTCCCACATTCCTGGGGGATGAATCACAGGAGGGGGCCGCTGTCTGGCTCCCAGAGGCCCAGGCAGGGGCGGCCGCGGGGCCAGGGAGGGTGCGGGAGACTCGGATCTGCCTCCCCCCCAGGCTCAGGCCCTCCCAGCGCAGCGTCTGGCCTGTGTTTTTAAGAACTGCCTTCAGAGAGTGTCCGGCTTTCTCCCGATGTCAGGAGGTTCGCACATCAGGAGGATTCGCAGAGGCTTGGGATGGGGGCTGCATGCGGGCGTGTGCGCATGCGCGCTGGCTATCATTTTAATTTCTTCCGACTATCTCCCTAATCTGGCGCTTCCCACGGAGCCCCGGATTAGCTGGGACAAGGACGAACCTATTCTTATCTTCACGGCTCTATGTCTGTTTTCATACTCATAGAGGGAAAAAAAAATAGAATCTGCACACTGTCTGTCCTCCAGTTCTATGGACGTTATCAAATCAAAGCTGGTGTAATGGGAAAATTAACTCTTTTAAGGCAAGATGAGGAGGAGACCGAAACGAGAGAAGAGGGACGCGGAGCTCTGGGGTTCGGGGAGACCTCTGCTCACACACTTCTCTTCCTTCGCAATGCTTGACCCTTCCATGTGCCCGGGCTGCTGGGGACCCTTGTTATACCCATTTTGCAGATTAAGAAACCGAGGCCAGGCGTGGTGGCGCACGCTTGTAATCCCCGCGCTTGGGAGGCAGAGACAGGAGGATCGCGCTGGCTTAGGAGAGACCCTGTTTCCAAATAAAGACGTAAAAATAGGTCTGGGAGTGTAGCCCGGAGGTAGAAGGGCTTCCAGGAACCCCAGTACCACCAAAAAGAAAAGAAAAGAAAAGAAAAGAAAAGAAACGAAACCGAGGCACGGGAGACACAGAATAGCCTTTTATTTCTTTCCAGAACGGTGGTGGCAGTATCACACTGTTAGGGCGGGAAAAATTGCAAAAGGTGTAAATGTGAGTGCAAAACATAAATAAATCAGTAAAACGTTTAAAAAGACTGTCGAATGGTCTCTCTGCTGCCGCACGACCAACAGTTCAGGCTGTCCGTGACTTTCGTTGTCTTTGAGCCGTTTCATAACTCTGTAGGTTTACCAAAAAAAAAAAAAAAAAAAAAAGGAAAAAAAGAAAAAAGATAGGGTCGCAAGTGATTTATGGCACAGAAATGCAAATGAATTTTCCTCCAGCGGAATGCCATCGATTATCACCTGGGAGTTATTGATCAGCTTTGCATCTACTAAATGAACCCCAGCCCCGGGGTCTGTTTGCCGGTAGCTGGCGGGTGGCTTCAATTCTCCTTTGAACCCCTTATCTCTCTGTTTCCCTCATTAATTAATGCGTGAAGTGAAATCTTAGACACGTGTGCTCCTGTTCTAATGGACTGGGGGGTGGGGAGCGTGGTTTTGCTTTTATTTGGAAATGATCGTTTGAGAGCACCCACCAGCGAGGGAAAGGTCGGGCTAAATAGGTCGCGTGAGAGGGCGGAGTGGAGTGTTTGGGCCGCGGTGTTTCATTGGCGTGTTATGGCCTCACGCCAGAGTGAAGTTCAGAGCGACGGGGACGTCCAGGCTGAGCGTCCCGGCTCCCTCCCATCTGGGGTACTGAGATTGGCACTGAGATTCTTGTATACGTACCTAGGGCCAACGGGGGTGTGACCTCCATCGAGTCTCCTTCCGTCGCTCCAGTGGGGTTTCTCCTCCTTTACGGGGCGTCCCGTTTCGCCCTAGCTTCCGCAGAGCAGGGAACACATCTGACCCTTCGCCTTCTGTGTCAGCAGAATGGTCTCTCGTTCCGTCGATTCCCTGCAATTGACATAATTCTCTTCTTTATGGCTGAGCAGAATTCCATTGCATGCATACACCCCAGTTTTTTCTTTCTTTCTTTCTTTCTTTCTTTTTTGGTGGTACTGGGGTTCCTGGAAGCCCTTCTACCTCCAGGCTACACTCCCAGGCCTATTTTATTTTTGGAAACAGGGTCTCTTAAGCCAGCGCGGCTGGCTTCGAACCTGCACGATCCTCCTGTCTCCGCCTCCCAAGTGTGGGGATTACAAGCGTGCGCCACCACGCCCGGCCATTCACCCCAGTTTTGTAACCCATTCATCTGTTGATAGACACCTAGGCCGGTCCCGTAATTGGGCTACTGTGGATTGTGCTGCTTTGAACATGATTATGCATGTATTACTATCATATTCTGATTTCAGTCACTTTGGAAAGATACCCAGGAGTGGTCTAGCTGGATCGCATGGTGGATCCATTCCCGGTTTTCTGAGGATGCTCCGCACTGATCTCCAGAGCGGTTGCACTAATTTGCAATCCCACCAACAGAACCCATCTTCCTAAAGTTGTGAAAGGACACAGTTGGGTGGGAAGGCTCCCCTCCTCTCTTCCCCAAGGGGTCTGCAAACGTTTTATGTAAAGAGACAGATTATAAACATTTTCAGTTTTGTGGACGTTCGGCCTTGACTGGGAGGACTCAACCCCGCAGGTGTAGTGGAAGCAACCCCTAGGCAATGGGTGCCTGGCTGTGTTACAATAAAGCTTTATTTACCAAGCTGACGGCCCAACCCATCGCCAGGGTCTGCAGGGCCTTTTCCATTTTGCCTATGCCCGCCTCTCTAGCCCCAAGGGTGTATGTGGGTTGACTATCCACAGTATAGCCATTGCTCCATCTAGACTTTTCTATGAGTATTTTCAGAATCTCTCCTTCTGGGACAAATCGCCAGTTACTCTGTGAAGCAATCTACAGTGTTTTGGTCCAGCAAACGCATCGTTTTCTAAGACTGAGCTTCAGGGCTCATGGAGAAGAGAGATGCCCCTACCCCCGGCTCACAGAGTTCCTCCTCCTTGTCATTTGGGAACTGAACCCACCTCTCCTATTCCTCATAGTCTTGGATATGGCTGACCCCGCTCCTGGCCACAGGAGTCACACCCGATCCAAGCTCAGCCAATCAAAACCCTCCTGCTGGGTCATGTGATGCTCCCGGGAGAAACAAGTGACCAGTATGGGCCAATGAGAAACTTCCCTGGGATCTTTCTTGCTGGTGGGTTGCTAAGGACAGGGATGAGTTGGGTACGGAGGAGAGCCATCCCAGGTACCCTATGGAAATGTTAAAGAATGAAGCCAAAAGATGCAGGCAGGGGAGCCCTGACGGAATGAGGCAAGGTCAAAGTGATCACTGTGTGTCAGGCTCTGCGCTAAATCCCGGTGGCTAACGCATTGGTGAGGGGAGGCCACAGGTGACCCGCAGTGACAACTCAGTGTGCGGCCCCCTGGCACAGACAAGGTCTACAGGTGGGCCCTGAAGTCCTGGGTGACCAGGAGTACCTTTCCTCAGAGGAGTCCTTCGAGACTGGAAGGGAGCTTTGATGACAGCCACCACGCACGAGGGGTGGCGTTTTGGTTAACATTCTCACCGGTAGAATCCAAAACAACTGACCACACGGCTCAGAGGAAGGAAGAGGTGTTTGCTCACAGTTTTTGGAGATTTCAGGTTCAGTCCATGTTAGGCTGGGTCTGTGGAGCTCAGGGCCTGGCGGTGGGAAGCAGAAGGAGAGAGAGCAAAGCTCTGCTCTCACACCATGGAGGCTGGAGGCAAGAGCGCCAGCAAGCAAGGAGATTCACAGACACAAGCAGAGCCCCTAAGGCCACAGCCCCGGGACCCACCTTCTCCGGCCACACCCGCCTGCCTCGGTCACCACCCAGGAATCCTTCCAGAGGATGTATCCGGTGATGAGATCACAGCCCTCGTGACCCAATGACATCAACCCTGAACATTAACACATGAGTTCTTCAGGCAGCATTGTAGAAAACAGGAGAGGTGGCCGAGCCAGCAGCCGCCTGAGCTGGGGCGGTTCTCAGGACATGGGGTTCGGGGCTGCAGAGTCAGGCAAGGCCAGGCTAAGGGCCATGGAGCAGCCTGAGCGGCTTTTGGGAGAGCTCTCAGGGTGGTGGCTTCAAAGGTGGGGCCACTGTTTACGCCATGCCGCAAGCTCCGATGCTGCTCCTTCCCTGGCTCTGTGAGCCATGCCTTTTTCCAGGAATCCAGGAGCCACCGCTGAGCTGTGACTCTTCTCGCAGGCTGAGAAAGCGCCTCCGGATTGCCAGGAAAAAGGCTGGGGTGGGGCGCCTGCAGGAGGAAGAGCTTCTGCAGAGGAGGGGTGCTCCCGCCAGCAGCTGCAGACTGAGGGACCTGCCAAGAGAGCCCCATGCCTCTGGCTGCCGGAGGGAGAGGCTGATCGCTCGCGGGGGGGGGACGTGCAGAGGGAAGAGAGGAGCCGGTCTCTTCCAAACTCGGGCAACTGGCTCCGGAGGCAACTGTGTTCAGTAGGCTTTGGGCTGGCCAGAGAAGGGACTCACTCGGGGAAGGGATTCTGGCTTCGCAAGCACAGAGGTGGCGAGAAATCCAGGGTGGCCGGGAACCCAGCATCTGTAATTTACTTTTCTGGAACAGCAGGTTTTTTGGACAACTGGGTCTATAGAGTTGGAAGACTTCAATTCCAGCGCTGCTTTGTGGCTCAATCCACCTGCCATGGTTATCCCCCCAGTCACAGCGTGCAGCTGTCGACCACCACCAGGCTCCCAGGGGTGTCCCTTCTGCCCTGTGAGCAGGCTGAGGTCATCCCAGAGCCCGGCCCTCTCGGTCTGCTGAATAAATGTGTAAAAGAACCTTATGGGTGTTCTACTGAACGACAGACACCTTATTTGGCTTCTTTTCTCTTAGCCTCAGTTTCTGTACCTGTCAAGTAGATAAAAAAGTAATCTCCTTAGTCATCTGCGCACGCGTGATAGGTACCTGGGCCTGGGTGCAGCTGGGCCCAAAGAGAACAGATCAGACGTCGCCGTCCCCATGGGCCCCAGAAAAGGACATAGGCTCTGCCGGCAGGCTTAGCTCTTGATTTTTGAAATGAAGAGGATTTGGGACTCCGAGGAGTGGGTATTCTCTTAGTCCTCATCTTCTTGGATGTATCGAATCCCTGCCACGCCAGGGTGCTTTCCAAATAAAATGTCTCCAGCAAATAGCCCCAATTTGGGTGCTCAGGAAGCAGAGGGAGGTGGACTGGAGCATGCACGACTTTTGTCAAAGAGGAAGAGTCCATGGACCGTCACCCACGGAGGGGAAGGGAGAGGGAAAGGGTGTGGGGAGAGGTTGGGCTGCAAAGCAGGGTGGAGGATACCTCTCGGAGTGGTCCAAGATCTTATACCCACTTCCCTCGTCATCAGTTGGGTGCCCGACTCCAGCATCCTGAGGATGCTCTCAGCAGCTGGGCAACGAGGCCTCCCTCCTTTGAGCTGTGGTCCACTGTGCCGCTGTCCTTGAAGGCAGATTCTGCCATCTCCAAGCTCAGATGGCAGTAGACTGAGATGGGTTAAGATGGGTGAAGGGCCATCAATGGGGCGCAGGCCCACGCCAAGCAGACCAAAGCACACACCCCGCGCCCGCCGGAGCGGACTCACTTCCTGTCAGCTGGCAGCCCTGCCAGCCACGCACCGTGCTGTTTGCTCTGCGGGCCGCCAAAGCTCAGTGTTGGGGACGCACCTCTCCACCCCTCCCCCGCCGGCTTTCTGGGAAGCCTCGATATGTTTTCATGTTTCTTTCTCCTTTCCCAGTGGTGTGGCTGGGTTTCAGAGGAGCCCAAGAGAATGCAGAGCGGGCAGGAGGGGGGACGGATAGAACATCCTGGATGCCGGAGGGCGGGCGGGAGAGGCTGCAAAGGCCCCACTCTGGATGTTTGGTCTGTCCCTTCCTTCCTTCCTTCCTTCCTTCCTTCCTTCCTTCCTTCCTTCCTTCCTCTTTCCTTCCTTCCTTCTTCCTTCTTTCTTTCTCTCTTTCTTTCTTCCTTTCCTTTTCTGACCAGCATGCGGCTTTACAAAACCACAGTAGACCAGCTGGAAAAGTGTCTGGGCTTACGAGCGCCGGTTCGGAACCTAGATTTGCAAATGGGAAGGCCTGCAGGTCCAATCTAACGCTTGCCGAGTGACCGTGGCTGAGTCTTCAGCCCTCTGAGCTCCTAGTCTGGGAAGTGAGTTTACGATCCCACCTCTCAGCCTGTCTGCAGGATTGAAAGTGACTGTCAGGGACCCCGCAGGGGACCAGAGGGGTGCTTAATAAATGAGATCGATTGTTATTATCATTCTTCCCCTTGTACGATGGCCTGGCTTCTGCTATTATAAATACCAGCTCACACTGCTCTGGAACTTTCTGCAGCTTACCACAGGGTGCTCCTGGGGTCCTTAGAGGTGACAGGACTTTTCTCCAATCCGGCAAGCGAGGCTTCCCTCGTCCTGCCCCTCCTTCACTCCCGGGCTCAGCGTCACTCCCGCTAGGACAGGTGTCTGCAAACCGAGTGTGCTTAGAGCCAGATATATACTTTAGACACGATGAGTACAAGGTTCCTCCACGCTGCTGTTCCAGTGCACCGAGGCCTCAGACCATACACACACGAAAGGCCTGTTGCATCTCGGTAAGCTTTATTTACAGACGCTAAAATATGATATAAATTTCACATGGCATGAAACGTCTCCTTTTTAAGTTTTTCTTAACCATTTGAATATGTGAAAAAAAAAAAAAACGCTCTTAGCTTGTGGGTTGTGCAAAGCAGACAGTGGGCTGGGTTTGGCTGCAGGCCGTGGTTTGCCCACCCTGCTCCAGGAGGTCGTGCCGGTCACCTCCTGTCCCCCGCCAGGCTGCAGTAGGGGCTATACTTCGTGGTATTTTCCACAGCATCACCGTGTTACAGCACTGACCACACGCCCACAGACCTGTTAACTCCTCAGCGGGCCAAGGGGTCTGTGAGGGAAACTCGGGATTCTGCTCCTCATGACCGGGCACATAGTCGGTCCTCGGCACTTATCGCTCAAACAAACCCAAGCAAAGTCTTCCAACAGCACCACGGAGCGGTGGCCTGTGTGGCAGTCAGCTCTCCGTTGCTGTAACAAAATACCAGGGGAAAACAGCCTCGAGCAGGAAAGGTTTGTTTCAAAATACCAGGGGAAAACAGCCTCGAGCAGGAAAGGTTTGTTTCGGCCGGAGGGTGCAGTCCAGGGTCGCTTGG
The DNA here is from genome assembly GCF_963383645.1 of Muscardinus avellanarius. Lineage (NCBI taxonomy): Eukaryota > Metazoa > Chordata > Mammalia > Rodentia > Gliridae > Muscardinus > Muscardinus avellanarius. The sequence goes on from NC_137807.1 coordinate 19,803,692, forward strand.
CGCCTTTGCTGTGGGCTTGTGGGGAGGCGGAGTTGTCACAGCGGGGAGAGAACGGAGGAGGGAGAGCTGCTCGGCTCATGGAAGCTGGGAAGCCGAGAGGGGGAGAGGGCAGGAGAAAGGTAGGTGTGTCCACACTGCGGACAGAATAAGCACATCCTTCCAGCGGCCTGCTTTCTCCAGCCGGACTGTATCATCGATCACGACCCCCATCAATGGTCAGTCCACCATGAGGTCAGGGCCCTCTGGACCCACTCACGTCCCAAGAGTCCCGCCTGGACATTGCTGCCCGAGGACCATGCTTCGGGGGGAAACTGCAGACCCAAACAGCAGCGGTAGGGTTCGCTCCCTTTCCTAGATGCGAAAGTTGAGGTTCGGGAAGGAAAAGAGATTTTTCTCAAAGTCACGCAGCTGCAAAAAAACGAGCTAGACCTCAATTCCCGCCAGGATACACCGAGAGTCCGGGGGTCTCTGAGCACCCAGTGCGCATGCTCCGCACCACCCCCTCGTACTGAGCATGCGCAGTGCACCAGGAGTGTGACGTCGGGCATGCGCAGTGCACCAGGAGCTTGACGTCAGGCGGTCCCGCCCCTTGAGGTCCAGGGCCCTGGGCTGTCAGCCTTGGAGCAGTAGGCTGGGACCTCTGGGAGGCGCTCGCTCCCGGGGGAGTTGGGGACGTAGACCCCAGAGAAGGTGCTTGGCACGGATAGGGTGCTCCGAGGACAGCTTTGCAACGATTCATGCCCACTGGGCCCGGCGCTGGGTCTTCAGTTTTTGCATCTTAGCCCTTTATCTTCCACCAAAAAGGCCCCAAAGTACAACCCAGGAATTGGCTGGAACAACAACAAAAAGTTACAGAAGTTAATAAAATTTATTTATTTATTTATTTATTTATTTATTTATTTATGGTATTGGGGTTCCTGGAAGCCCTTCTACCTCCGGGCTTCACTCTCAGACCTATTTTTATACTTTTTTATTTTTGGAAACAGGGTCTCTTAAACCAGCAAGGCTGGCTTCGAACCTGCGCGATCCTCCTGTCTCCGCCTCTCAAGCGCGGGGATTACAAGCGTGCGCCACCATGCCCGGCAAGTTAATAAAATAATTTAAAACAAGGAAAGAGGAGGGCGCCATCTGACAGCTCGGACAGGCATCGGGGGCATGTGTTGAGGAGGGAGCATCGGTGCTGGGCACAGGCTGCAGGAGCCACTGCCCTGAGAGTGATGTTGCACCTGCCGGCCGGGCTGGAGAGAACCGGGACCAGGGACAGGCGCCAGCCTCTGCCAAGGCCTCTGCCCGAGCAAAGCAGGCCTGCCTCGCTCTGACAGGTTCCTAAGGGGCCGTCAATTCTCAGTCCTATATTTTATTTTGTTTTATTTTATCTTATTTTCAGTGCTGGAGATGGAACCCCCGGGCATTCTACCTCCGAGCTACACCCCCCAGCCCGATTTTTTATTCTTTATTTTGAAACAGGGTCTCACTGAGTTGTGGAGGGCCTCACTAAGTAGTTGAGGCTGTCTGCGAACCACGATCCTCCTGCCTCAGCCTCCCGAATGCTGGGATGACAAGCATGCGCCACCACGCCCGGGCTTCCCGGCCCAAATTTTGTCCCCCACGCCCGACTTCAGAGCAGCAGAGACCGGGAGGAGGAGGCCCGCTGCAGCCGCACAGCTGCTCAGCACACGCACGGCTGCCAGCCCACTTGTTGCTTTCGCCCTGTAGCAGGATTAAATATAGCAATAATATTTACACAGCAAAGTCCTCCAGAGGTGTCCTCTGTACCGTAAAAGGATTTCCAAGCTTAATGAGCGTTGTGGGCTGGAGAGAGGAGAATGTGGTGCCCGTGGCTCTAATCTGATATGGCTCTTTGCATCCACGAAGACTGGCTGGACTGTTGGCCAGAGCCGAGTTTAACTCTCCATCCTCTCCTTTCTCTCCCCATAGAACTCTGTGATGCCCCCATGATCACTGAGTGATCAGGGCTCGGCCCTTGGAGAACGAGCAGTGGACTTTTTAAGGGTAAACATCTCCTCTGTCTTATTTTTAAAGCAGCACGAAGCTGGTCGTGGTGGCAATGACTGCCATCCCAGGACTCAGGAGGCTAAGGCTCTGTAAGCCTCGCTAAGTGGCTGAGTCTGGCTTCGAACCTGGCTCGTTTACAGAGCTCCTGAAGGTGAGATTTGAAAGTCTTTCTGACCTCGGGCTCCTCATCTGTAAAATGGGCCTGCTGGTTTCTACCTAAAGGCTCAGATGGGAAGCTGATGTAGTGTAGCCAGGGCAGTGCCTCGGGCTCAATGGCGTCCATGACACCCGAAGGACTGCCATGGGGCGCCCCAGCACTGAGGAGGTGCCTGGGGTCTCAGTGGTTGAGTTCCTTGGTTCCCCATAACCACAGCCCGGTCAGCAGCTCTCTGCTACCATATTCGGGATGGGGATCTGATTCTGAAAATCAAGTAAGCGAGGACCTGAGAGCCCCCTGGGGCTCCTTCAGAGATGGCGGCCAGGATGCTGGGCTGGGAGTCCAGCAGATGGTCATCAGTGTGAATCTGGGCGTCCAGGCTGGGGTCAGGTGGGCAGCTCTGGTCAGCTCGATTTGGGAGCAGAGAGGCCGCGGTAGCTGCAGGCTGACCTCACCTGCCCACCTGTGAGCTCCGCCACAGCCGCGCCTGGCTTTGAACCTTGCCCCGAGGGGCTATTTCTTTGTGATATCTGTTTAGCTGTGAGTTTGGAAGGAGATGAGACATTTAATGTTCTTGGAGTAGCCTCTCCTTGGCATGAATCCCAGCATCCTTGAGTCTTTAAATTCAGAGCAAGAGATCTGAAGAACTCACCACCTCCATCCGGGAAAATCCCAGGGAAGGCCTCTGATTGGCCTGTCTCTCTCAGGTGACCAATCCAGGAAGGACTCTGATTGGCCTGTCTCCATCATGTGACAGATCCTGGGAAGGCCTCTGATTGGCCTGTCTCCATCATGTGACAGATCCTGGGAAGGGCTCTGATTGGCCTGTCTCCATCATGTGACATTCCTAAGCCTCCCTCACCTGAGTTTCAAGGCCAGATGTCCTTAGATGTAGACTGTGTCTACAAGGAAAAGGAATTTTCTTATAGTAGAAGGGAGGTGGGCATATTTTCTGGAAAGAGAACAAAAATAGTTACTAAAGAGCAATTGAATGGATGGGTCTGGACCTTGGGTCGATTTTTAAACACTTTTGAGTTCAGTCTGAGGTGTGAGGTCTGTAAAATGGTCACAAGTATGTCCGCTCTGCATTGAGTTATGTTGAAAATGAGATGCAAGGCGCGTTATGGTCCTGCTCGGTGCACACTGGCTGAGTCTGCGTCCTGCCCGACATCTTGGCAGACCACGTGACTGGCCCCAGGGGATCTTGGGCGGTCAGTAGTCATGAAAGATCATTATCCTGTGTCTCTATCCCTTCATCCCCTCTCCCCATTGATCTCTCTTATTTTATTTTATTTTTTTTCATTGTACTGGGGATGGAACTCAGGGCCTTTCTACCTGGGCTTACTCCCGGACCTATTTTTATATTTTATTTGGAAACAGAGTCTCATTAAGTTGCTGAGAGCCTCACTAAGTATCTGAGGCTGGGTTCAAACCTGTGCAACCTTCCTGTCTCAACCTCCCAAGTACTGCACCACCCACCACGCCTGGCTGATCTCTCTTAATTTTTTAAGCAATGCCAGGCCATTATTCACCTAATTTTTTTATGGAAAAGCACATTAATTTATTAAAGCATATAAATCATACAAACATACAGCTTTGTCAAATGCAAATACCGGTGTAGCCCACACCTGTCGTGGGCCCAGCGAGCTCCCTCTGGCCCTTCCCAGCCAGCCCTTGCCACCCTGCCCAGAGGCAGACTCGGTTCTGACTTTCTCTCCCATTGACTATTCTCGTCTGTTCTGGAACCTCTCATCGGTGGGATCATGCAACTTGCCTGCTTTGGGGTCTGAATTCCTTCATTTGACCTCAGGTTTTGCAGCCTGATCCGTATTGTTGCCTGTGAGCCTACCTTGTGCTTTTTTACTGTTACGTGGGAGTCTGGGTGTGAATGCCCTGCAGTTCACGTATTTATTCTTTGCTCCATAGTCACCGGTCACTTCTCATTCAAGGCTACTGTAAATAAAGCTACTATGGGCATGCTGATAAGGATGCTTGTGGACATATGTGGTCGTGCTGAATTGCTGGTCGAGATTTATCAGAGCGATGTAGTGACTTTCCTAAAGTGTTTGCACCCGTTTACATCCACACGGCAGCGGATGAGAGTTCCAGTTGCTCCCCGTCCTTGCCAACGTTTGGTGATGTCAGTCCGCTTAATCTTGTGGGTACGCAGTAGTATTTGATGTCGTGAACAAATGCTCTCTTTGGCCCTGGGGATTGAATTCAGAGCCATTCTACATGCCTTCAAGCTACACCCCCGGCTCTTTTCGTTTTTTAAAACTTGGAATATAGTCTCACACGGTTGTTGAGGCTGGCCTTGGACCTGCAATCCTCCCCCTTAGGCTCCCAGGTACTGGGATTACCGGCATGCATCACCACCACCACACCCAACTGCAAAATTTCTTTTTGTCATGCCAAATTTTCCTCCGTTTCCTAAGATGCCTGAACTATTGGGATCTTTATTTTATAGACGAACAAACAGAGCTCAAGAGAGGCAAAGAGATTCTTACTGCAACATTTCAAAGTGTGTTGAAAGTAAAACTCGACCAATAACCCAGACAGCCAGCGACCGGTCCTGCACTCGCGGGGAGCGCGGAGTTGAGGACTGACGTGTGCCCGGCACTGGACACTCTCTGGACTCACGGATTCATTCGTTCCTTGGTTCATCCAGCAGACGCTTGCTGAGCTGGCTCTGGTCCAGCGTTGCAGATGCTCAGGAGACAGCATCCCCGCCTCTGAGTCACCCTAAGTGGACGTGAATCCCCAACCTTCACCCGCGTGACTTTTGTCTTTCCCCTTTGGGCTTGGTTAAACTCACATGCATTAACGCAAAAAGTACGCTTTCTTATGACTTTACGGCCATAACAAAAACAGAGGGTTCTGACTGCAGAAAATACCTTAAAACACAAACAAAGTCCTTCTCCATTTTGCTTGAAAACTTTGGCCCTGGACGAGTTCATCCGAATGGCCCCAGAAGAAGGTGTCTGAGGACCACAAGTTTCCTGCTGGTGGGAAGGGAGCCCCCGGGGAAGGAGCCTTCTCAGCGCTGCTTAGGCATGGGGGACCCCGGGGCACGGACCCCCTTGCTTTTCCCTAAGTCAGCTGTGGTGGATTTCCAGTCGAAGGCAGAGCCACACAACTTTAAAAGGGGAGGAGACCTGAGATGGTGTTGTATCCAGAAGTTTCTCCGCGCCAACCACGGTTGCGTTCCCTCTATAAATATCAGCCTGTATATAGAGGCTGGTGTGGGGACATGAAGAAGCAGATCCCGGGGTCCTGCCTTAAAGATCCAGCCCACGGGGCTGACGTGCGACTCAGGAGACCTTGCTTAGAAAGCTCATGGCAGCCAGGTGTGGTGGCGCACACCTGTAATTGGAGTTGTGCGAGTCTGAGACAGGAGAATTGCAGCTTTGAGGCCAGTCTCAGCTACTTAGTGAGACCTTAGCGAGACCCTATTGCACATTAAAAAATAAGCCAGGCGTGGTGGTGCACGCTGGTAATCCCCGCGCTTGGGAGGCGGAGACAGGAGGTTCGTGCAGGTTCGAAGCCAGCCGCGCTGGCTTAAGAGACCCTGTTTTCAAATAAAAAAATATTTTTAAAAAAGGCCTGGGAGGGTAGCCTGGAGGTAGAAGGGTTTCCAGGAACCCCAGTACCACCAAAAAATAAAAATAAAAATAAAAATAAATAAAAAGGTCTGGCGGTATAGCTCGGAGATTAAAATAGCCCTGGGTTTGCTCTCTGGTATCCAAAATAAAGTAAAATAGGCTCATGAAAGCACAGGCAATTCTTGGGGCTGTGAAATGATTCTGCGTGGTATTTAACGGGGCACACACACACACATCACACACTTGTCAAAAACCACAGAAGGTTCACGCCGGGCGTGGCGCACGCTTGTAATCCCCGCGCTTGGGAGGCGGAGACAGAAGGATCGCGCAGGTTCGAAGCCAGCCGTGCTGGTGTAAGAGACCCTGTTTCAAAAATATAAAATAGGTCTGGGAGTGTAGCCTGGAGGAAGAAGGGCTTCCAGGAACCCCAGTACCACAAAAAAAAAAAAAAAAACCACAGAAGGTTCAACACCAACAGTGAACCCCAACAAAGCTCCTAGCTTCAGCTAATGACGGTTCATCCACGTCGATGCCCTGAGTACCTTCCCTGGCCCCCCCAATCCTTCTCTGCCTCCCCAGCATCTGCAGAACAAAGCCCCGCTGCTTACCCCAGTCTCTGGAGCCCTGTGACATTAGCCTGACTCCCTCTCCAGTGCTCCAAATGACTCTGGGTTCTCAAACTCACTTCCATTCCAGAATCTTGGCCCAAGCCGCTCCTCCTGGAAGCATGTTCCCAGACCCCACCCCATTTGGCTCGATGCAATTCTGCACGCCCTTTAGGTCTTAGGTCAGACGTCACCTCCTCCAGCTAGCCTTCCCTGATTGCTCTTCCTGGGTCAGGTGTCTTCCCTGGGCTCCCACGGCCCCTATTGACTTCCCCACCTCAGTGCTAAACACTCGTGTCGGCACGTCTCTTTACTTCTCTCTCGAGAAATGCCACCAGCCCCACGGAGGCAGGCACAAGGCAGGTGGTCCATGAATTGCTGAGTGAATGGGTTTCAAGGTGATAACTGGCCTCCCCGTCCACTCCGTCCTCCTTAAGCCCAGCATCTCTGCACACAAAGTCCTGAGAAATCCTGGCACGTAGCTGGTTCTGCTCTCCTGACAGTTCTTACCCGTCCTGTTTAAATATGACCCCGGAGGCCCCTGAACAGTTATTAACTTCTGCAATGTCTCAAGGGAAGGGAAGGTGGTGCTTGACCCTGGGGCTTCCTGCCACGTCCCCTCGGAGACGAAGAAACAGGGACTGTATGTTTCATGCCAACAGGCCTCCCTCTGCCGCCAGAGCAGGTATTCCTGGTGAGCTGGCACAGGTTAGGAGATTCACGTGCAGATGTGACCTTTAGGCCCACCAAGGCCTTGGCTCCAGCGGATCTTCCAGACCCTGCCAATCTGCTCCGCACCAGGTCCCTGAATGGGGTGGAGACGAAAGTGTGTACAGAGCAGTTACCAGATAAACCACCTTCTGCACTAAAGAGCACATCTTGGCTACGACATGATTTTTTTTTTTGCAGTGCTAGAGATGGAACCCGGGGCCTTCTGCCTCCGAGCTACACCCCCAGCCCAGCCATGTTTTTTATTCTTAATTTGAAACAGGGTCTCACTAAGTAGCTGAAGCTGGCAGCGAACCTGCCATCCTCCTGTCTCGGCCTCCCAAGTGCTGGGATGACAAGCGTGCGCCACCGCGCCCGGAGTCACCAAACACTTTACAGACGGGAAGCCTGATTGCGGTCACTCCCGTGTGACAGCCCTCCTCTGGCTCTGAAAATTATACAGATGTGCAGCCTGAGGCTCAGACGTTGGGATAGGTTTCCCAGGGTCCTCTGCTAGGTCAGGCTCTCCTCTACGCCAGAAACAAAGTCAGCCTAGGTATTTTAAGCAGGAAGGGATTTAGTACATGGAATCAGGTGCCTATAAATCAGCTGGAAAGGCAGAAGGGGCAAGTGCTAGTTTGAGACTCCTGGAACACGGAACTCAAGCCAGATGCCAGACGATACTGCGCCCCTAACACCGCTGCCTCTTGAGGGTGCAGGGGGTGAAGGGAGGCTCCTGACCGGAGCACAGCGATTTGTCCTGTATCTGGCAGCAGCAGAGGGTAGCCTACATCAGCGTGCTCAGTCTCACACCGATACCCCTCAGTTCAGGAGGAAATCCGCACCCAGAATCCTAGCTGCAAGAGAGTCTGGAAATATCCTTCTTGGTGTTCCAGTAGGATGGAAATTCAGCAAAACACACAGAGGGCCCAGCATGCAGCCAGGGAATCTGAAGCCAAATCCCAGCTTCTCCTCTTTCTCCTTGTGGCCTTAGGATATGACAAAGCCGTACTGTCCCTTGCTGTCGCTACCGTGCGTTACAGAGGGACAAGCTGACCCATGTTCGGTGCGGAGCGCAGAGCCAGGCGCTCAACGGTGAGCAGGACCCGCTGCTCTGAAAAGACCAACTCCGCTCCCCGTCCCACCAAGTAGTAATGCACAAGTAGCTTTTCATCGCTGAGACCGAAACATCTGCTATAACAGCTCAGAGGAGGGGAGGCTTATCTGGTCCGTGGTTTCAGAGGTCGGTCCATAGTCAGCCGACTCCAAGGCAGAGCCGTTGTGGCAGCGGCCTGGATCCGGAAAGCTGCTCCTCTCAGACGCAGAGCGCGAGGGGGCCAGGCACAGATACAGTCTCGAGGACGGGCCCCGATTACCCTCTTCCTCCCGCCTCTGGACTTTGCCACACTGGGGCCATGCTTCCAACCCGAGTTTTTGGATGGACATTCAAGTTCCAAACCGTAACAAATGATAATGACCATAATTACATTCTACAACCACAAACGGTACTTTTATATTGCTCGTGGGAGCAAAGAATCCTCGGAGAAATGGAATTTGGATGCAGAATTTATGAATTTCCAAGATTTTATTTTATTTTTTTACCTTTTGGAACAATGAGAAAGAATAGCCAAAGCCCAAATTATTGCCGGGAAAGCCAATTCCATGGTTAATTACCCTCTGTGGGCGAATTCTGAAAAGGGGCACAAAATATCAGGGAGAGAAAGAAAGAGTGGTCACGGCACTGCTTCTCCCAGAAACACACGGGTGTCACTTTGCTTCTGAGCACAGGGAAGAGGGTAGAGTGGGCGAGAAAGGGTTGTCTCTGTCATCTCCGGCCAGTGCTGGGGAGAGACACGAGGGCCTCTCTGCTGCTGGGTTGGTGGACAGAGGAAGATCTGGATTAGGCAGCCTTGTATATCCACCTCACCAACACTGCCCCTTCTGAACTGCATGAGCTCGGAAAAGCCACTTTCCTCCAGGAGGCTTGAGCTAGCTGTCAGCTTTCCATCACTGTGACAAGATGCCTGACACAGTCAACTTACGGGGAGGAAAGGTTGGGGATCGGAGTTTTGGCGGTTTCCATCTGCGGCCCATTGGCCTTTTGCTCTTGGGTCTGGGATGAGGCCCAGCATCTTGGCCGAGCGGATGGCAGAAGGAGGCGCTCACTTTATGACAACCAGGAAGAGGGCGGGGCCTCAGTGTTCCCATCAAGGCCATACCCCCAATGATCTAACTCACTCCCATTAGGCCCCACCTCTTAAAGGTCCCACCACCTCCTACAAGCTCTGCAGGCCGGGGACCAAGTCTGACACATGGGGACACGTCCAAACCTCAGCAAGCTTCTACTTCTTCTCCTGCAAATCAGGGGCAGCCACTCCTCTCCTGGTGGATTGCCGTGAGGACCCCCAGGCCACAAACCAAGTGCTCTTGTCTCTCTTCTTCTGTCTCTATCATGAGCCACATCTTCTGACAAAAAAGTAGTGGGATCCATGAGCTTGTCAGAGGTGCGGGGAGACATGAGGGGTAGATCCATCTCTGCTTGGCTGAGCCCGGAGCCCACACCTGCAGCAACTAAGTGCCTTTTGTAAATCGGCCAGTGATTTCCCTGTTGCTTTTTTTTCCCCATCTGGTGCGGTGCCGGGGAAGTGGAGCTACTCTCAGTGGGCAGGGAGAGCCGTGGCTACCCATTTTCCGGGGTCTGGGTGGAGACAGCCCTTGGCAGTAACAAGCACCGTCAGGGTGAGTGGCCAGAGCCAGGAGAGGAACGCAGGTGTGCAGGCGGCTGCGTCTGAGTCGGAGGAGGCCTCTCCAGCCCTGCGCCTTACAAATCACCATGGCCCCCGCACCGCCCATCCTGCCGCCGTCGTTAAGGACCCTCCATCAGCACCCTGGCCCTTGCCAGCCGGCCCCGCACTGGACAGCCGTGTGCACGCCGGAAGACAGAGATCCGGAAGGAGCAGCCGGGCGGCCGAGCACCCACCTGGCAGCTGGACCTGGACCTGGCTGGCGGCACCATATTGCTTGCAGTCTGGCAAATCGACAGATTTTCACTAGCCAGATCCCTCTTCACATGCCTGAGCCCTTCCTGTCCAACTGTTCCGGCATCTGTTTCTCTTAAAATGTATTTATTACACCAAGAGGAATAATAATGGGCCTGGGCGGCCGGGGCGGCTGCTCCTCCCAGGCCTGCCTTCCGAAGCCCGCTGTGTAGGTAGAACGCACAGTGCCCAGCCTGGGAGGACGGCGGGGGCGGCAGAGTCAGACGGACTGGAGCCCAGGCCCCGCCTCGTGAGGCTGAGGGAGGAGGCTGGGGTGGCTTCAGGGGGCTTGAGCCAGACACCACTGGTGTGGACACCGACAGCTTCCCAGGCCTCCTCGAGCCTCGGTTTCCTCCTGTGAAATGAGTTAGGCTTATGTGACCTCTGAGTTGACTTCTCTCTTACTTTGGCCCTTAATTGTTCAAATTTCCCAACTTCTGGTATTCAGCCTTACCCACACACCTGAGGGTATCCATCCATCCATTCATCCATTCTTGTCTTTTCCATAGAGCAAACACTATCTTCAAGGCCCTGGTGACGTGATGGGCCTTAATAAAAAACCAAGACCCCAATACTTGAGAGACCGAGACAGGAGGATCGCAGGTTCGATGGCAGCCTCAGCAACGTGTGAGACTCCCAGCAACCTAGCGAGACCCTGTTTCACAACAAAAATTTAAGAAAAAGGGCTGGGGGGGGGGTGTAGCTGGGAGTTAGAATGCCCTTAGATTTGAGCTGTAAAAAAATATAAAATAAAAGAGGAAAACCATGTAATGTTTGTTTCTTACCACTTGTCAGTGCGTGTATGTCCGGGAATCTACCTTCTAAATAGCATCTCTGCCGGGCGTGGTGGCGCACGCTTGTAATCCCCGCGCCTGGGAGGCCGAGACGGGAGGATCACACAGGTTCGAAGCCAGCCTCGGCTACTTAGTGAGGCTCTCAGCAACCTAGTGAGACCCTGTTTCCAAATGAAATATAAAATAGGTCTGGCAGTGTAGCCCGAAGGTAGAAAGCCCCTGGGTTCCATCCCCAGCACCACAAAAATAAATAAATAAATAAATAAATAAATAAATAAATAAATGAATGACATCTCTAACATGGAGACCCTGAGGGAACCCGGTGTCCAAAGCCACACAGCATGCAGCTATCGGCAAACACATGTGGATGACGACCTCGCCTGTGGGCTGACCTTCTTGGGCTCCTATTTCAACATCATTGAAGACTTTCTTACCTCTCTCCTGCTCTCCTTCACCTATTCAGTTTCTACCGGAGCCCCGTGGGGTAGGTGGAGAAGACAGGGACCCCCAGCTTCCCACTGGGGAAACTGAGGACCAGGCATGGAAAGTGAAATCCCCAAGATCGCAAAGCCAGTCGGCAGCAGCACATCCTACAAATACTACAAGGGCCGGACCCGACCTCCTGACATCCGCGCACAGGCGCCCTGGAGGCTGGTTGCAGGACATTTGCTTAGCCCGGATCTCAAACACTGGGACTCACCTAACGATGAATTATTGGCCACAATCAACCAGTAGGTTTTTTTCCCTCCCCCATTAGGGAGATCATATTTCCACCAACGAAGCGTGCAGTGGTATTTACCGAGCACTGACTTTATGCCTGATGGCCCATCGGCAGCGTTTCTCCTGCAGTGCCCCTCCGGGGAAGGCCAGCTGGGATTCCCGAAGCCCTGGCGGGTGGTAGGTGTCAGTGTTTGATGTCACCGGGTCTGCCCGGATGTCCCTTGTGAGTCGGGGACTGGAGTGCCCATCCTCTGCCCCCGGTATCTCTGGGGACCTCCTCGCGGGGTCTGAAGCAGAGCCTCCTCCGGGCCTTGGGCTGCCTCCCAGCCCCAGCCCCGCGGACTCCTCTAGACCATCACAGTGGGGACCTGACGTCACCGTGGTGGGCTTCTAGAACACTTGGGGTGGGGAGATTCTGAGGGACACAGGAGGACTGGGCAGGAGGCCCGAGCTGCGGTGGCTAGGATAGACAAGTTAAACAAATGAAAGCACAACATCCATCCATCTAGCTGTCCATTGATCTAGACAACCGCCGATCTATCATCTCTCAATCTAATCAGCTATTAATTAATAATCCAATCACTCATCCATTCTCTCCAAGCACTTACCTGACCATTCACTTACCCACCCATATATCCATGGGTCCATCCGAGCACTTAATCATCTGTTCATCCATTTATCCATCCATTAATGCATCCATCTGAGCATCCGTCCATCTATTCATCTATTCATCCAAGCATTTGCCCATCTATAAATTCTTTCACAATGCATACATACATACATACAAGCATCCATCCATCCATCCTTCCATTCAAGAATTTTCCCATCCGTCCATGCATCCATGCATCCATGCATCCATGCATCCATGCATCCATCCATCATCCATCTATCCATCCATCTATCCATGCATCCATGCATCCATCCATCCATCCATCCATCCATCCTTCCATTCAAGAATTTTCCCATCCGTCCATGCATCCATGCATCCATGCATCCATCCATCTATCCATCCATCCATCCATCCATCCATCCATCCATCCTTCCATTCAAGAATTTGCCCATCCGTCCATGCATCCATGCATCCATCCATGCATCCATCCATGCATCCATCCATCCATCCATCCATCCATCCATCCATCCTTCCATTCAAGAATTTTCCCATCCGTCCATGCATCCATGCATCCATCCATGCATCCATCCATGCATCCATCCATGCATCCATCCATGCATCCATCCATCCATCCATCCATCCATGCATCCATGCATCCATGCATGCATGCATGCATCCATCCATCTCTCCATCCATCCGTCTATCCATTTATCCATCCATCTATCCATGCATCCATGCATCCATCCATCTATCCATCCATCCGTCCATTTATCCATCCATCCATCCATCCATCCATCCATCCACCATTTATCCATCCATCCATTTATCCATCCATCCATCCATCCATCCACCATTTATCTATCCATTCATCCATCCATCCATCCATCCATCCATCCATCCATCCATCCATCCACACATTCACCTGTTGACTCCACCATCCATCCTCCAAATAGGTATCAACCTCTGCTATTTGCCAGACAACGCACTCACACTGGAGAAGAGCCTGATATAGACAGATCCACTCCTCATCTGAGACACCTCTCACCGGGATAAGGGAGGGGAGAGAAGCAAATGGACTAGAAGGTTCTGGATAGAAGCCTTCCAGCTTGCCCAGAAGTGCATGGACTTCACCATCAGGCCCACCGCCGTGCTGAGGAACCTCGGTCTCCTCATCCCGAGAATGGCGCTCAGAACCACAAGCACAGATGGGGGAGTGGGAGCAGCCTCACCTCATGCTGTTCCTAGTTGCTGTTTTGCATATATTTGCATGAGATTTGCATGCGCTGCCCTTGGCCGTCACTGTCTGCTTCCACACTTGAGAGTGTCTGCCCCTCTCAGCGCCCACTCGGGCTCTGCATGGCACAGGGCCTGGAGTGTAAGCGTCTGCTAAGCTCCTGGCGAAAGGTCTGCCAGGTGGGGAAACCACCATGGCTCCCTCGCAGGCTCTGTGCCGAGAGCACAGGTGCCGCTCAGCCCGAAGCCAGGTGGCAGGTGCTCTGAGCACTTCCTGCCTGGCCTCGCCACGTGGCCCAGGTCTGGGGCGGATGCTGAATTCTCCTTGGTGGCTTCCGGGGATGCTGAGGGAAGCCGTTCTCTCTGCCACAGAGCCTGGAGCCCCATCCTCAGAGAGCTGCCCCGCCAGCCCGTCAGCCAGGCCCCTTTTGCTGCTGGGAGGAACTTTCCAGCATGGGCCAGCTCAGCAGAGGCTGTGTGCACATGGCCCAGATGGGGAAATTGCAAAGAGGCTCATCCCAGCAGCCCCTTGTCTTTAACTGGGAGAGGTGGGGACCACACGGGGCCATGATGTCAGCCGGCACCAGCAACCCCAGGGAGTCCTCCCCTTCTGAGCAGGCCCAGGCCAACCAGGTGTCTGTCAGTTGGCCTGCCTCAGGTCCCCATCGTGGACTTTGGGGGGAGCCTAAGAACCTTCCTGGGATGATTTTCCTGCTGTTAAATTTGAGGTCGTGCAGAGGTGATGGGTGTGTGCCTGGCACGTCCCAGCAGCAGCTGGATGGGCAGACTGGACTGGATCCAGTTGAGCTGATGCCTGGCCGTGAAGTAGGAGGACCAGGAGCCAGCCCAGCTGACTGTGCACCTAACCTGTTGGGCGTGGTGGCTCATGCTTGTAATCCCAGCATTCGAGAGACTGAGACAGGAGGGTCGTGGTTTGCGGACAGCCTCAGCTACTTAGAGAGGCCCTCTGAAACTCATGGAGACCCTGTTTCAAAATTAAGAATAAAAAGTAGGGTTTGGGGTATAGCTTGGAGGCAGACTACCCCTGGGTTCCATCCCCAGTACCACAGAAAATAAATAAAAAGAACACCCAGCCTGCCACAGGGCCCGGCACACAGTAGGTGCCCAGTAAACACAGCGCCGAGGGGCATCTCCTTACCAGTCCCACCCTCCATTTGTCCCCCTACAGCAAGGCTCTGCCCTGGCTGGACTCCCATGTTCTCCCCGTCTCTTCTCTGTCTCCTAGAAGGCCTCCCGTATGTCCAGGTGGCATTGGGAGCCCGCTGTACCTTCCTGCTGCCACCACGCTTGTACTTAATCCCCACCTTTCTGGCTGCCTGGCTGCTTGCCCACCTCTGCCACAAGACTGTCTTCCTGCTCCCAGAACAGACCTCCAGTCCATATCTGCACCCCTGCTGCCACCGGCTGGCCGTCTGCTGCCTTCCTGAGGCCCCCACCCTCCTGCTAAGGGGCTGTGTGATGCTGGGGTGCACATTCCTTCTCTGAGCCTAGGCCTCTCACCACCCTACGGAGCGGGCTCAGGCTCCCTGTGGGGCTTTGTACAGGGAAAGTCAAATCGCTCCGCCCATGACGGGACCTAATGAACCCTGGCGTCTCTCTGTTATAGCCTGTGTGGCTTTTGAGCACGTTCTGAAGGTCTACGTGCCTCAGCGGACTCCATGCAGAACCTACATCATCTGCGCTTTCAGGTCAAATGCATGAAAACGAGACAGTTGGCAGCAGGAACCGAACGTGGTGAGGGTCTCCCCTGTGCTGGTGGTAGTGGGAATCGTGAGCTCCTGGCCTTTGCTTCCCCTGCTCCTCCTCCAGGACTTCAGGGCTGAGCCTGCGGGTGTGTGCTCGGTACTGTGGCTGGCTTGTGAGAAGCTCTCCAGCCTTCCCCAGCGAAGTCCCTCCTCCTGGGACTGGCTGGGGGTCAGGATCCATCAT
Organism: Muscardinus avellanarius; assembly: GCF_963383645.1. NCBI lineage: Eukaryota > Metazoa > Chordata > Mammalia > Rodentia > Gliridae > Muscardinus > Muscardinus avellanarius. The sequence goes on from NC_137807.1 coordinate 19,819,125, forward strand.
CTCTACCGTTTGGAAACTCACAGCACTTGAGATTAAGCCCTGTGAGCCCGAGCTGGGAGCATCCCTTGGCCGGCCCCATTTCTAAGTGGCGTGAGACAGTCTGGTATTAGGGAAGGACAGAGAATGAGTGTGTGTGTGTAGGGGATCAGGGAAGGAAAAGAGCTGACTTCTTCTTTTTCTTTTTCTTCTCCTCCTCCTCCTCCTCCTCCTCCTCCTCCTCCTCCTCCTCCTCTTACTTCTCCTCCTCCTTCTCCTTCTTCTTCGGGTTCTGGGGATGGAACCCAGGGGCATTCAACCTCTGAGCTACACCCCCTGCCCTATATTTTATTCTTTTATTTTGGAACAGGGTCTCACTGAATTGTAAAGGGCCTCACTAAGTAGCTGAGTCTGTCCTTGAACCACAATCCTCCTGTCTCAGCCTCCCAAATGCTGGGATTACGAGCGTGCGCCACCACGCCCGGCTCCTTCTTCTTTGTTGTCTCCTTCTTCCTTTTCCTCTTCCTTCTCCTCCTCTTTTTTCTTCTTCCTTTTCTCCTCCTCCTCCTCCCCCTCCCCCTCCTTCTCCTCCTTCTTATTTTGTGGTACTGGGGACTGAACCCAGGGATATTCTACCTCTGAACCACACCCCTAGCCATATTTTTTTTTTTTTTTTTTTTTACTCTGAAACAAGTTCTCACTAAGTTGCAGAGGGGCTCACAAAGTCGCCGAGGCTGGTCTCGAAGCTGCCATTCTTCTGTCTCAGCCTCTCAAATGCTGGGATCACAGGCACGCGCCACTAAGCTCAGCTGAGAGGTATCTAATGATGACAGAGGAGAACCAAGGACGCCTGCCTGCCTGCCTGCCCTCAACTTCATTGAACTCTGCTCTAACTCCAGCCCAGGGCTAGGTGCCAGCAGGACACGTGTCCTGGTCTTTGCATGTGTAGCTGAGGCAAAGGGCAGCCATAAAAGGCCTTGGGGCAGTGGCGGCTGGCTGACACCAGGCCTGCTTGGAGACCTGGCTCCCAGGAGCACGGTGGTGGGAGAGTCTCTGCGCCCTTGGGTGCAAGAGTGGCTGCGGTCAGCGCCTCACTGTGGCCTCGGGAGGTGAAGTAGCCTCGACCAATCCCATCGCAAAGGAAGGCACGGTGGCAGGGAATGCTCAGACAGTCGTCCGCGGCCAGGTGAGGCGGTCAGGGCATGTCGTCAACACAGGCGGCCACGCACGCAGCTGTGGACACGGACGGATGCTCGCAGTAGATTATCAAGGACAAACAAGCGAGGTCCCGGAGAACGGCAGGGCCGGCACGTCCAGCGAGAGCTCAGAGATGCAACAGCCTGTCCGTGGTCATGCTGGACACCTACACACATCGACTCCATACTTCATGTCTAAAAGTGTGTGTGTGCGTGTGTGTGTGTGTGCGCGCGTGTGTGTGATATCCTACATCATAAAACAAGTTCCACACGGAGCCCAGTGTTAACCCGGCGTGGCGGTGCACATCCGACATCCCAGTTCTTGGGAGGCTGAGACAGAAAGATCGCAGGTTGGACGCCAGCCTCAGCAGCTTAGTGAGATTCAGCTCAAAATAAAAGATGAAAAAGGCTGGGGGTGTAGCTCTCTGGTAGAATGTCCCTGGGTTCAACCTCCAGCGCGCGCGCAAACACACACACACACACACACACACACACACACACACACACACACCCCACACACTTTTTCTATGGTCATTTTTCTTACCAGGTAAACATGTAAAACACTTAGCGCTCCTTCTAACATGCCCTAGGGCAAATCCCTCTTCCATGAAGCTCAGTTTCTTTGTCTATAAAATGGGGATGATCAAATGGGGGGGGGGGAAGTCTAAGAAGTTTTTGCCACGAGGCCTGGCAGCTAGTGAGTGTTTAATGAACGCCTGGCCCCAAAGCGTGTGTTCAGGAAGGACTTTCAGGCATTTGTCCCCGGACAAGAGCACCGTCCTTACCCTTTACCACTGATCCGGAGACGTGTGTGTGTGTGTGTGTGTGTGTGTGTGTGTGTGTGTGTGAGAGAGAGAGAGAGAGAGAGAGAGAGAGAGAGAGAGAGAGAGAGAGAGAGAGACACGCAAGGGCCGCATGCATGACAGGCAGGTGCCAACCACCGAGGCCTTAGAAATTGTGTTAACTAACCTCTTTCTTGCCAAGCCAGCTGGATTAACCTACCTTATTATTTCTTTTTGTCCATCGGAGGCCGAACACACACCTGTGGCTTTAGACGCCCCGGGAGCCGGCGCCCGCCCCCACCCGTGCACCCCGCCTTCCACTGGGTAAAGCACCAACTCAACCACCTCTACAGTGTTTGTTCCCAAACCCACTTATTCCAGTTGACAGCATAATTAGATCATTTAATTAAACTTTAGGGAAATCAATTACTTACGAGTGTGTAAGGAAAAACTGTCATTGCCGGGAAAATTAAGTTGGATTCTCGGAAACATACAATAAAGACGAATTGCTTAAAAATTAAAAAAAAAAATATATATATATATACATAAAAAACTTGAAAAGGTGGGGAGGGGGATCATAGAAGAGGGATAAAAATCTAATATTTGGGTGGCTTTTTTTTTGGTACTGGGGATTGAGCTCAGGGGTGCGCTACCACTGAGCGGTACCCCCCCAGCCCATTTATTTATTTATTTATTTATTTATTTATTTATTTATCGTTTGAGGCCGGATCTCACCGAGTTGCACAGGCTGGCCTTAAACTTGTGATCCTCCGGCCTCACTTCCTGAGTCTGTGGGATCATGGCTGTGTGCCATGATGTATGCTTCCGGTGACTTTTAAAATGTTTTAAGTTTTCGCCACCACACTGAAAAGACACCCAATCCAGCCACTGGTAATGAATGATGATGAGATTTTCCTCCAGAAAGATGGGCTGGAGCTGGGCGTGGCGGCGCACGCTTGTAATCCCAGTACTTGGGAGGCTGAGACAGGAGGATCGCAGGTTCGTAACCAGCCTCAGCTACTTAGTGAGGCGCTCAGCAAGTCAGTGAGACTCTGTTTCAAAATAAAGAATAAAAAGATAGGGCTGGGGTGCAGCTCGGAGGTCGAATGCCCCTGGGTTCCATCCCCAATACTGCAAAAAAAACCCCCAAAATTAAATAAATAAATTAATTAAAAGATGGACTGGATTTGACCTCCGGGCAGAAACACTAAATCCAAACGCAGAGCCCTAGTCTCGAAAACTCGGTGAATAACCACAGGTTTCGAAGCCTTAAGTTAAAATAGAAGATTATTTTGTTTTGCTCATAACCAGAGTCAAGGGAAAAATGCATTGGCATTTCATACCACGGGCCAAGAAAAAAAAAAAAGAAAGCAAATTTCTTAGTCTTAAAGAGCTCTATTTACTGATCGATAAGAAAGGAAAACCAATTTAATAGGCAAAACAACTAACAGATAGTTAATAGGGAGAAAACACGAGTAGCTGTGAGCCGAGGGCACGCAAAACACTTTTGACAAAAGACAGGCAAATTAAACCTCCAGGGAGACCAGGTTTTTTTTGCCTGTGGACGAGGTGAAGATTCACTCAGGCGGGCTGGGCGCAGAGGTGGGGGCCGGCTTCTGGAAGCTTCCCTCTGGCCCCTCCGTGTGACCCAGCCTTCCCACCTCTCCCGGGGGGACAGACCATCTCCCACACAGCTCCAGGTGTCCCATGCACAGGGGCTTGGATGGACGCAATCACAGAAGCAGAGGTCACTGGATACCCATGGCCAGGGCACGGTGCAGGGGTCCCGGAGGAGAATGAGAGGGGCGGGAGTGCCCAGGAAACCGGCTGAGAGAAGCCCAGAGCAAAGGGACAAGATGCCAGGGTCGGCGGTCTCGAGAAAGAGAAGGTGTAAAAACCATCCCTTCCCTGTGGGCGGAACATGTAGGGAGAATCCAGAGGCTGCTGCAGCCAGCAGGGGCTGTGACCAGGACACACAGGGGGGACGACGGAGACTCCCTTCTCTGCCCCTTCCTACCTTTTTTGTTCCCTTCCTCCCCCCTTTTTTTCCTTCCCATAACTTTTTTTTACTTTTTTTTTTTGGCAGTACTGGGGACGGAACCCAGGGGTATCCTACCTCCGAGCGACACCCCCAGCCCTATTTTTTATTCTTTATTTTTTTAATTTATTTTTATTGGTGCATTGTAATCATACATCACATTGGAATACAAGACTTGAGAGGATATACAAGCACACATCATCCAATTAGTCCTCATCCAGCCCCCATCCCATTCCCTCCCCCTCCCTCCATCCCATGCTTGTTTGGTGATTAACTTTGATACATTTGTTTATGTACCTCCTGCATTTTAAGGAGGCTCCATCCTCCCCCATTCCATACCCTCTGATTGGTCACCTTAGTTGCTTCACTATAGGGCCCTTTCTATACCTCGACCTCTTCCTCCTAGTTTTTGCTGATTAGGGGAAGCATCTGGTTTTTATTTTCTGTGATATTTCTCTATGCATGCCGCGTTGCAAGTACCGATCCCACTATTGACGGCTCCCTAGTGGCCTGGCTACCCGGTGGACTGATCCAGACCTCGCTGGCTCAAGCAGCGGCCTTGCCTCATGGTCTCACTGAGCTGCAGAGGGCCTCACTAAGTAGCTGAGGCTGCCCTCGAACCGTGATCCTCCTGTCTCAGCCTCCCGAATGCTGGGATTTCAAGCTTGCGCCGCCACGCCCCCCATAACTTTCCCTTTAGACGTGGAACCCTGTGACTCTCACTCCTCGAAACATTGACGTCTTTGAAATGAACAAACATTTAACCTGTAAACATATGGGTTTTAAAGAGAAATAAGGCTCCGTGTTTTAAGCGACTCTTTAATTCACTGGCTTGGTCTCTGATTTGCCTCGAATCCCTGATAACTACCTACCCGGTGTCTCTGCAGCCCGCCTTCTCGTCTCTCTGCATGGAGCGCGCCTGGTACCCTGGATTCGCATTCTCTATCTCACACGCTGCACACAGACACACAAATAAAAAAGCCTCCGGGAGCCCTCTCTGCGCTGGGCCCACTCCCAGGTGAGCCAGCCCCCGTCCCGGGGCGCCTGGCTTGCCACCTCGCCCACTTATCCTAACACGTGTTTGTCGCCTGATAAAGGTGCGCTGTGCCCCTGCCGCTGCTTTTAATTAATTTCTGACATGAAAGTCCCTTCTGCCTTGGAGACCCGCACACAGACCCTCTCTCCTCTCTCTTTCCCGGAAAGCAGCTGCCCTAGAGCGAGTTAAAAAAAAAAAAAAAAAAAAAAAAACAAGAGTGGGGGAGGGGTTCGACTCACACTTTTTATTTTTGCATTTGCGCTGATTTGCATATTAATAGTTTGCATATTAACCAGCGACTTCAGAGGGTGGGCGGGCTGATGAATGCCGAGTGCCTCCAAGTTAACTCAATTTACCTCATCTATATTCCAATGACTTCGGGGACCGGTGTTCAGAGCACACTGAAAGGATCCAGCCAGACCCAGTGTGGGCCGTTCTGCCATTAATCCAATTAATTAGCCCCGCGGAGGTGGCCGCCTGGGCGAGGGCCCTTTGTTCCGTGCTGGGGTCTAATGACAGCCCCAGGTTGATGGGATAATGAGAAAAAACTAAGGAACCTCTGACCCCCAGCCTGGGTCCTGGGTGGCGTCTGGGGGGAGGGAAGGAGGTGGGCTTTAGGGGGCCCAGATCACAGGGAGAGGCAGCTGCGAATGGGTCCCATTCACCCGCGTCCAGACCCTGGCTCCTGGCCCTACCTCCCTCCTTGACACACCATGGCTTCCGTGTCCCATCCTCCTCTCCCTGCTCCGTGGGGGGCCTCCCAAGCCAGCCCTGGGCCTTCCAGGTAGGCCCGGCATTGGGGTGCCTACGAGGATGCGGGGGTTCCCTGGCTCCGTCTTTGCTGGACCCTGGGCTAGCTGGGCCCCTTTCGGCAAAGGTCAAAGCCCCGGCCACACAGCTGTCCCCAGGCCGGCTCCATAGGCCAGGGACGGTAACAGATCCTTATTCTCACAAGCCCCAGGGCGACTCCTCTTCCTCTTCCTCCTCCCTGGTTATTTTCAGCTCTTTGCAGCCCTCATTACATCCTTTGAATGTGCCATCTGTCCCTGCCGGGACCCCATCTAATACACCCCAACTTCTTCAGACTCAAGGTTTTTGGTGTTTTGTTTGTTTGTTTGTTTGTTTGTTTGGTAACATGGTCACTTATTCTCAGGAAGATGATTGCAAAGACTAAGGCATGTGCCACATTTGTGGAGTGCTCAGCACAAAGCCTGGTATACACCGAGAGCTTAATAAATGCCCGGGATGGTATACACCGAGAGCTTAATAAATGCCCGGGATGGTGACGTGTGCCGATTGTAAAGTAAAACGCAAGTCCATATACAATGTAAGACCTGAGAGGAGTCCAGTACGCGTGACATCAGCTTTACTGGTACCGTTCTTCCGGGGATGAGGCTGGCAGTTCTGGGGACCCGAGCCCCTCCGAGGCCAGGAGGGCAGGGCCCTTCTTTTAAGGTCTGCACCTGGGGAGGGGGGTTACTCGTGGGAACACACGATTCTCACGAGATACTTCTTGGGAGGCAGACTCTTTCTGCCTCCGGGTCCCGCCCCCCCTCGACTTATCACCGATGGGCTCCTCTCTGGTTAGATCAAGCGTCAAGCGTTCCTTAAATTAATCCCGCGAAATAACCGCCCCTGAGATGCTTCTTGATAAAAGAGATTCCCTGGTAATAAATGTCTAAGAGCCCAGCAAATCTCCTTCTTAAAGATTCATAATATGCACGATTATAAGAAAGCCGTGAGGGGTCCTGGAGGAACAACACGCCTGGCTTTCGTGTACACTCAGGCAGCCCTGGAGCAGACCATCTCCCGTGTGTTTCTAGCTCGCACCGAGGACGTGGAGGTGCTGGGAGACGGCGTGGGTGCTCGCTGGAACCCAAACTTGAACCAGGCTCCCCATGAGTCTGTGTTCCTGGGCTCAGGGAGAGGCGGCGGAGGGAGGCTGGCGCTTCACAGAGAGGGACCCGGCCTTTCGCAGGAGTCCGGGTCGCGTGACCCAAGAGAAGCCTCTGTGCTTTTTGGTTTTCTTTTCTTTTATTAATTTTTATATATTTATGGGTGTATTCTAGCTTTATATCACAGTAGAGTTCACACCGAGAGAGATATGCATCACGCAGTGCTTGGCGGGCTTTCCCACACAGGATACTGAGATCGGTGTCAGTATCCTCTCACACGCCCCAAATATCATTAATTCTCCCTCTCATCCCTCTTCCCCGAGACCACCTGCCTCACTCCCCATCCCAATCACTCCCTACCTTCTACAGATGAGAGAAACACAGGACCCTTCACTTTCCGTGACGGGCTAATCTCACCTAACATAATGTGCAACCTTGGTTTTCTTATCAGAAAAATGGGAAGAATTCGATTCAGAATGATAAGCTAGCTCTGCGCCACGCACATGAGCTGAATTCCTCCTTGACGTGAGTCCACGGATCTCCAAGAGGTGGCCCCCTTTACCCCAGCACTGTGATTCAGGGGAGAGAAACAACCAGTTCTTTCTTAATCTAAACTCCCTGATCTACTCCTAGGAATTTATCTTAGAAAAATACATACACACGTATGTAAGAAGAGCTGCGCAGTGACGTCCCTTCTAAAGTTCTAGGTTTTAGGGAGAAAGGAAAATAGAAGCAAACTAGATGTCCAATAAAAGGGGACCGACTTAAGTAAAGAATGGGGCTCCCATGGGATGGACTCCCACGCGGCCATTTGGGATTGGGGAACTCTCTTTGGAATTCTCAAATTTCTTCCAAGTTTTATTACAAAATCCAAATATACAAAGAAGATTTTTTTTTTTTTTGCGATACTGGGAATGAAACCCGGTGACATTTACCTCTGAGTGACACCCCCAGCCCTATTTTTGATTCTTTATTTGGAAACAGGGTCTCACTGAGTTGCAGAGGGCCTCACTAAGTAGCTGTGGCTGTCCATGAACCATGATCCTCCTGTCTCAGCCTCCCGAATGCTGAGATTACAATTGTGTGCCACTATGCCCAGCAGAATTTTTTTTTTTTTTTTTTTTTTTTTTTTTTGGTAAGTGGGAGCCAGAGGAACAGGGGTTATGTTTGTAATCTCTCCCCAACCTGAAACCTTCCAGGCATGGTCACAGATTAGAGAAACTCAAGGTAAAAATGCAAAGTTTAAATTATAAATCTTATCCAGATTTTATGTCCCAGAGACCAGAATACCTCAAAAGAACAGCCGATAGGAGGAAAGGCTTATTTTGGCTTATGGTTTCAGAGGCCGGTCCATAATTGTCAGCCTCCAAGGTAGAAACATCACAGTAGCAGCTTTGGACAGAAGAGAGCTGCTCAACTCCTGGAAGCAGGAAGCACAGAGAGAGGGAGGGACAGGAAGTGGTCAGGGATAGAGCCCAAGACCACGCCCACAAGACCACGCCCACAAATGACACACCCTGACCAGCCTCCAGCCATCCTCATATAGGCCACGACCCGGTCCAGCCTCCAGCCACGCCCACACAGACCATGTCCCTGGTCCAGTCTTCAGCCATGTTCACTCAGGCCACGCCCCGGTCCAGCCTCCAGCCACACCCAGACAGGCCACGCCCCCGATAAGCCTCTAGCTATGCCCACAAAGGTCACGCCCCGGTCCAGCCTCCAGTCCTGCCCACAAGGCCACGCCCCCAGGTCCAGCCTCCGGCCACGCCCACAAGGCCACGCCCCCAGGACCAGCCTCCAGCCTCACCCACACAGACCACTTCCCTGGTCCAACCTCCAGCCATGCTCACACAGGCCATGCCCCCAGCCCCAGCCACGCCCGCACAGGCCACGCCCCCAGCCTCCCGCCACGCCCACCTCTGCACCTGCTGCCTCTCCACAGGAGGCTTTCCTGGGAGATGCTCTGTACCCATATAACTTATCGAGGCAGACGGTCGACGCACTTCATGGAGACAACACGTTGATTTTCATAAAGAACCTGCCGCAGGCGGGAGCTTTACTTAACAACCCATTTAACAGATGGAGCTAAACTAAAGTCTTTGGACCAAGATCCCAGATAGGAAGAGCCAGAATTCAACTGCTGAAGTCCAAAGACAAAGCCAACGCTCCGAGGAGGGAAATATCCAGTGGGAAGGGGAGAGGCTGACCCAGCACCTGCAATGCCGGCTCCTGGTCCTGATAACGGACCGCTGCCGTGGAAGATGTTATTTTGGGGAAAGACCTGGCTGAAGGATGCATAGCAATCCCCTCTACTTCTTTGTGCAACGTGTGTGTGTGTGTGTGTGTGTGTGTGTGTGTGTGTTTATTTCAAAGCAAAATAAAATTTAAATATTATGCAAAGTGAAATCGCATGTATTTGTGGGTACATTTGTGTTTGCTTATGAGCCATTTTAAAATGACACACAGGAGCCGGGCGTGGTGGCGCACGCTCGTCATCCCTGCGCTTGGGAGGCAGAGACAGGAGGATGGCGCAGGTTTGAAGCCAGCCGTGCTGGCTTAAGAGACCCTGTTTCCAAATAAAAAGAGAAAATAGGTCTGGGAGTGTAGCCCGGAGGTAGAAGGGCTTCCAGGAACCCCAGTACCACACACACACACACACACACACACACACACACACACACACACACACAAAATGACATACAGGTTGATCCTCCCTCGTCCCAAAATCCAAAATCCGAAAAGCTTCCGAAATCTGCAACTGTTTGAACACTGGCTGACGGGAGCCTCAAGGGGAGAACTCAACACCTGGCCCCGGGTGACAGGTCAAAGCGCAGGTGTGCTCCAAGTACTTACAGAATCCAATCCGGCTCCGTGCAGGGGAGGTAGGAATGAATTGTGTTTAGACCTGTGTCTGCCACCAAGCTATCTCATCGCGTACATGCAAATATTCTAAACCCCACAAACACTCCCCAAACCAGACACTTCTGGTGCCAAGCGTTTCAAATAAAGAAAACTGGACCTGTCAAAACAACAGTTACCGACACTCACCTTCATCTCTAGGTGAGAGATTACAGGTGCATTATTATTATTATTATTATTATTATTATTATTATTAGTGTGTGTGTTACTTGGAATTGAACCCAGAGGCATTCTACCTCTAAGCTACACCTCCAGCCCTTTATATTTTTGGTTCTGAAACAGGGTTTCTCTAAGCTATCGAGAGTCTTGGTATGCGGCTGAGACTAGCCCCGAACCTGTGATCCTCCTTTCTCAGCCTCCCGAGAGACTAGCCCCGAACCTGTGATCCTCCTTTCTCAGCCTCCTGAGTCCTGGAATTACATCCGTGTGCCACTGTTCCCGCCAGTACAATATTTTTAAAAAGTTTAAAAATGGAATTACCTGGGACCAGCAAACTCTCCCCCGGCTCCTGCCTCTGCACCTGGGCGGCAGGGAGCCCTGGCTTCTACTGGGGTCTTTCTTCCGACACTGTCTTCCTGGCGTTTCAGAGAGACAGGAGCCTCGTCATGGCCTGCCACTGCCTTCCCCACCCTGCCCGTCACTGCAAAGACCTCCAGAGGACTCCGTAAAAGCCCCCAGACCATGCAGGGGACCGCGCGCACTTACAAATTACCGCAGCCAAATGGATTGCCTTGACAAAATGTAATGTTTTGTGACAGAGCCCAAGTATGCATTTCATTCTTGAGGGGCAGGCTCCAGGAACTCGTTGGAAATATTAAATTAAGCAGTGTAACAGCTGAGAATAATTGGGTTTTCTGCCCTGTTGCCTGTGATTTGGTTGCCGTGTGAGGCGGCTGGGTGGTTCTGTTTGGGGGGGGGGATGGGAGCGGCTCCTCTAGGAGGCTGGAGGCCGGGCGTGGTCCAGCCCCTGTCAAGATGGGATGGACTCTTGGCACCGCTCCTCAGTCAGTCCTAGAGTCAAGGTTTCCCAGCTCGAAATGAATCACAGATGTGTGGGCTTTGATGCCTCTCTGACCCCATAGCACGAATGGGGAAACTGAGTCCTCAGGTGTCTTGGCAGGTTGGGGACAGAGCTGAGACTAACACACACATCCCAGTTCCTTTGGGCACGGCTGCCATTTCAGACATGCAGCTGAGACCCACACGGAGAAAAATCTTTCTCTGCCTCCTCGCCCTTCTTGTTGATAGGATCCGGAAACCACGGAACTTTAAGCTATTTTGCGGGGGGAACTCGCAGGACACAGGTTCTGGGGCTGCCAAGATCCAAGCTCAGAAGGTCCGCAGGGAAGCCGGTCCTCGCTGTTCCGCCCTGGGCACGTCCCGAGCCTCAGTGTCCCTCTGTCAACCGGGGTCCCGCCATGCGCCTGTCAGGAGAAAACGCCATGAGGTTTTAGACAGCGCCGACATGCACACAGAGCCGCAGGGTCGTGGTTTGAGCCCAGGGTCTGGGTTTGCAGGTGCACAGGGGCCTCCATCTCTGCTGGACGTCGCCGCTGCTGGAGGGACCCTCTGCAGAAGGGTCCGGCCAAGGCTTGGCACGCGTAGCTGCTCTGTGAAACCTTCTCCGCCTTTCTTCTCCCGGTCGTCTTTCAGGGACCTGGCCCTCTCCACATTTCTGAAAACTTAGCCCCAGAGAAGTCAGGAGCAGGAGGAGGGCTGCTGGCGGCACATCTGAGCCGGGTCCTTTGGGAGGCATAAACACCGGCTTCAACCTCGTGTGCGCTCCCGATCGCCACCCGAAATGACCAGGCCGGCTTGGCGGAGCGGTGAGTCACCGCCGGCGCCCCGCGGGGCCCGCAGCTGCGGCCTCCCAGCTCGCGGGGAAATGGCTCTGCCCTTACACATTTTCCGGTAGTTGGTCCAGGGATGTATGCCCAGTTAGCCTCGGCGCACTGGTCTCTCTGATGTCAGGAGTTTCCACGAGTTCAAACTTGAGAAAACATTCCCGGGCGCTCAGACATCACGCTGGTGGCTAGAGGCCCCCCCCCCCCCGTCCCTGGTCACCGCTGAGATTCCTGACCATGCCGTGTGGAAGCCGAGGGGACCGTTTCCCGCTGTGCGTCCTTGGGCCAGGCAGCCTCCCTCTCTGAGCCCCAGTTTCCTCGTTTATAAACCACACAGTGGTCTTTCGCTGTGGAGCACGGTTGATCAGAGATGTGGGTTTGAAGTTTCCAAAGGGTTCGATGGTCGCCCTGTCCCTTCCTGGGCTATAGTATACCAAATTACAGCTGCATTCTGAAGATTTGTTGACATGACGTCTTGGGGGGTAGTCCTTAAGCCAAGCCGAGGATCTGCAATTATTATTTGCACACGTGAAGGAAATGATTGTACTTTGATTACGACTGACACCCGGGTCACCCCCTCGTCCCGTCCTTGCTGCGTCCCCTGCACCCTGCGCCCACGGAAGCCCACTTGGGACCAGCCTGCTAACCTCATGGATTCTCACTTCCGCATGCTATGGGTACAAACACAAGGTCAGGCTACGGGGAAGGTCCTGCTTGGGACCCAAGGCTGGCCTCAAGGACCCGGGGCCGCCATCAGCCTGGGGGCCCTGGATAGCCTGGGGGCACCTGGGCTGGAACGTTGGGCTGTGGGAGACCCTCGGTGCAGAAAGCAGGAAGGGCATGCTGGGATAAGGGTCTGGGACCCACCTTTTTTTTTTTTTTTTGGTAGTGGTACTGGAGGTGGAACCCAGGGCTTTTCTACCTCCACGCTATCCTCCCAGACCTATTTTATATTTTATTTGGAAACAGGGTCTCACTGAGTTGCTGAGAGCCTCACTAAGTAGCTGAGGCTGGCTTCGAACCTGCACGATCCTCCTGTCTCAGCCTCCCAAGCGCGGGGATTACAAGCGTGCGCCTCCACGCCCAGCTTTGGGGCACGATCTTGGCCCTGTCCTTGGGCCAGCAATGGCAGGACCTTGAGCACAGTTTGCTGGCTCAAGGTCCCACTTTGCCGGGCCTCGAGCGACCCACCCAGCAGTGCACAAATGCTCTTCGAAGGCTTTTTCTGTCCTGCCCGTAGGAATTTGCTTGTCTGAGTTTGTTTTCTTATTTTCTTTCACTTCAGTCTTCTAGGCGAGCAGACAGCTGCTCAGGAAGGGACCACCGGATCCCCGAGCTTGAAATTCAGTTCGACAGAGAGACGTCTCCGCTATCGAAGGCAACCTCAAGGTCCCGGGCCCTCTCTAGACCTTTCTAAGGTCCTTTCGAAGCCCCTGTCCCAGGCACGGCTGTCCTCAGGTCACCCTTGAAATACAGAACTCGCCGTCATTCATTCATTCATTCATTCATACATTCCTTGCCGAACACCTGCCAGTTTGGCACTGAGCACACAAGGTCATAAATCCTCTCTTCCTCTCCTAAGGCTTCTCTCCCCACTCAACGCTAAGCCTCCCGTCCCTCCTCATATTTTATTATTTATTCATCTATTTATTATTTGTTGGTTTTCAAAGCCCAAAGCCTTTCAGTTCTATAGATGTGTCTGCAAACTTCCCCCAAACGCAGGCGTGGGTGACATTGACAGAAATGGTTTCTGATCCGTTCCAAGGGCCCCACTGATCTTTTTTTAATAAGAGGAGGCTGCGGGTTCCACAGCAAAGCGCACCATTGTGACTTCCCAAAGAGCTCGCCACAGAGTCTAGCGCGCCCGCCCGCCTCCCTTCCTCCAGACTTGAAAGACCGGGTGTCCTCGGGGACCGTCTCTCGGTGGCACGGAGTCCCTGGGGCGGCGGCTACAGCGTAAAGTACGTTGTCTCCAGGGCCCGGCTCAGGTCTGCAGGGAGCCGTGTTTCCCCGTGTGGTCTGAGCAGCCGCGGGATCAGAATCGCGGGGGGCGGGCGGGAGTCTGTGCCCCAGAGCGTCTTTATGTCCTTGTAAGGAGAGGGTCCGTCTCCGTCACTCGAAAGAGAAGAGAGAGAGAAGGAGAAGGAAATCCTTGTCAATGACAATGTCGCCTGGATCCTGTCTTTCCTAAGAAGGCCTTACCATATATAATTCATCCCTCTTCTATCTCCACTTGACAAACCAGAAAGCACCCCCCTCCAAAATTATATTTTTCCCTACCTAAAGATGCCCTCGCTCACCCTGACCCTCTTCCCATGAGCCTCTGCTGCATTCACATCTTTATCTCTGATAGGCTTGCCTGTCACCAAACTCCTCCACATCCTTCAAACCCCGACCTGAACCTCCCCTCTCCGTTAACGACTGTCTCTTTATGGCTTGTTGGCTGGACATTCCGCACCATGGCAACAATCTGAGTCACCAACTGCCAGAACCCTGCTGGGTCTGACACTGTGTTCCAAACTTGAGGTACTAGAGTTAACAAATGCACAAAAAATTAGTACTACCCTTGTGTGTTTACGAGAGCTCCCCCTGCCCACCGTACGCACTGGGTCTAATCCCCCTGGTACAGCAGGTGCTCATGCCACGTGGGAGGGACTAGAATTCCTATGCCCATGTGACCAGACTAGATCAGCCAAAAGAAAAAAAAAAAGAAAAAGAGACCACCCAGCCAGGAGGGAAATGGCTGGGGGCAGCAGCGGAACCCTCTCACTGACGTCATGCCAGCCTCCTCCCAGCCCAGGCCTGCACAGAGCGAGAAGCCCACGCTGGGCCCGGGCGAGGTGGCGCACGCTTGTCATCCCAGCATTCGGGAGGCTGAGACAGGAGGATCGCGGTTCGCGGCCAGCCTCAGCTACTTAGTGAGGCCCTCCGCAACTCGGTGAGACCCTGTTTCAAAATAAAAAAAAAAATAAAAAATAGGGCCGGGAGTGTAGCTCGGAGGTAGAATGCCTCTGGTTTCCATTCCCAGTACCAGAAAATAAATAAATAAATAAGGAAAGAAAGAAAGTACAGCTGGGAATGTTGGTGCATGCCTGTAATCCCAGTACTTGGGAGGCTGAGACAGGAGGACTCTGCAGGTTCAAGGACAGCCTCAGCAAATAGACTTTTATCAACCTAGCGAGACAGTTTTTTCAAGTAAAAATAAGGCCGGGCGTGGTGGCACAGGTTTGTAATCCCAGGATTCGGGAGGCTGAGACAGCAGGATTGTGGTTCTCAGACAGCCTCAGCTACCTAGTGAGGCCCTTTGCAACTCAGTGAGACCTGGTTTCAAAATAAAGAATAAAAAATAGGGCTGGGGGTGTGGTTCAGAAGTAGAATGTCTCTGGGTTCCATCCTCATTACTGCAAAAAAAAAAAAAAAGGAAGGAAGGAGAGAGAGAGAAAGAAAGAAAGAAAGGAGAGAAAGAACAGAAGAAAGAAAGAAAGAAAGAAAGAAAGAAAGAGAGAAAAGAAACCAAGCCTGTGTTGACTTGAGCCCACAGAGCACACAGCCCGGCCACACCCTCTTTCACGAGCGTGGATATCTGTTTTTTTTTTTTTTCCTTTTGGTACTGGAGATCGAACCCAGGAGCATCCTACCTCCAAGCTGCACCCTGGCCCCATTTTTATTATTTTCGTTTTGAAACAGGGTCTTGCTTGGTGGCCGAGAGTCTCAGCATTTTGCTGAGGCTGACCTAGAACCAGTGACCCTCCTGTCCCTGCCTCCCAAGTTTACGCCGTCATGACTGGCTGTATAGATCATATACATACACACTGTGCCTGGCGGTATCTGTATTTTAGATCCCCGAGGCTTTCGATGAACTTCCAGGCCTTTTGAAAGATCAGGTGTAAGGTCTACAGGCCTAAGGGGGAAATCTGGCTGTGTGGCTTTGGGAAAGTCACTCAGCCTCTCTGGATCACGGTTTCCTTATTAAATGGGAATGAGAAACACTTCTGCTGGAGTCTCCGTGCAGGGCCTGCTTCAGACCACTCTGCCCTCCTCCTTCTGCCTATTGATACTTTCTTCCTGACGCTGTGACGCTCTGGTTTTCCTGGTCTTGGGATTCCTGCGCTTCCTACACGCCCTCACAGGGAGGCGTGGCCCATCTGCGGCCGTGCCTGCCGCATTACGCTTGGCCACAGAACGAAGTGACCGGCGGTGACAGATGGGGTGCCGTCCGCAGAGGGAGCGACGCCCAATTTTCTAAAGAGCATCGTTACAGAAACAAACTGGGCAGCCTTTTAACTCCTATCGATTTAGCTCTGAAGAATGAGCCCCTCTCCCACTCCACGAGGGCTGTAATTAGGCACAGAATTACCTTTCTGGGGCCGGGGCTCCGTGATCCAGGTGGCACCGAGGGAGACAGGGGAGGTGAGGGGTGCAGGAAGGGTGGGAGCCCAGCTGCAGCCATCCAGGCCAGCCTGGGAAACAAGGAAGCTGGGCACAGAAAGAATCCTCCCTTGCTGGGCATGGCAGTGCCCACCTGGAACCCCAGGAGGCTGAGACAGGAGGATCGCTGGTGTGAGGCCAGCCTCAGCAACTTAGGCCCTCAGCAACTTAGGGAGACCCTGTTTCAAAAAGAAAAACCAGGGGGCCAGGCGTGGTGGCTACGCTTGTAATCCCCGTGCTTGGGAGGCGGAGACAGGAGGATTGTGCGGGTTCCAAGCCAGCCTCACTGGCTTAGGAGACCCTGTTTCCAAATAAAAATATAAAATAGGTCTGGGAGTGTAGCCCGGAGGTAGAAGGGCTTCCAGGAACCCCAGCACCACCAAAAATAAATAAATAAATAAATAAATAAATAAATAAATAAATAAATAATTAAAAATAAAGAATAGCCGGCCGTGGTGGTGCACGGTTGTAATCTCCACGCTTGGGAGGCGGAGACAGGAGGATCGCGCAGGTTTGAAGCCAGCCGCGCTGGGTTAAGAGACCCTGTTTTCAAATTTAAAAAGTATAAAATAGGTCTGGGAGTGTAGCCTGGAGGTAGAAGGGCTTCCAGGAACCCCAGTACCACAAAAAGGGGGGGCTGGGGATGTAGCTCAGAGGTAGAATGCCTCTGGGTTCAGTCCCAGCAACACACACACACACACACACACACACACACACACACACACACACACACACCTCCCAAAATAGAATTCTTCCTTTGTTCTATCCACCATTAATCTATCTATCCATTTACCCATAATTCTTCTTCCTTCTGTCATTCCTTACCTCTCCCTTCCTTCCATCTATCCATATCCTCATTTCCTATTTTTCATCCACTGTCCATCCACCTACCCATCCTCCTCATTCTATTGTCCATCTGCCTCCCTCCCTCCTCCCTTCCCTCCTCCCATCCATCTATCTCTGTGCCCATCTCTACTCGTTGTCTTCTTGTCCATATTTCCCTCCTCCTCCTCCTCCTCCTCTTCCTCCTCCTCCTCCTTCTCCTCCTCCTCCCTGTTCCTCCTCCTCCTCTTCTTTTCCTCTTCCTCCCCCTCCTCCTCTTCCTGGTGGTGGGGAGAGGGGTCGCCCCATCTCTCCGGGGGAATTTTTCTCCAGCTGAGCCTCTGAATGATTTTCACGCCTCTGATCAGGAGGCCCAAAGCTTCAGGAAGCCGGGGAGGCTGAGGGAAGGCCTGGGTGGCCGCCCAGGACTTCTGCTGTCCCGGGCCGGCGAGGCTCCGGGGAGGCAGGTCGCTCAGCGCCGGGCGTCGGGCGGCTCAGCTCCTGGAGTTACTGTCCTGACCCGCGAGCCTGCTGAGGCTCCGGCCGCACATCCAGCAGGGCCTCCCTCGCAAAGGTCAGCCTCATCTGCAGATGGGACAGTCAAGTGCCCAAGGGCCGCCGCAGTAAAATGTCAGCAGCCAGCTGGGGAGAGCGAGAGAGCAGGGGACCCACCGTCACCAGCGCCGGAGGTGGGAGGTCCATGGAGAAGGCGTCGGGGGGACGGGCGGGTTCCCCCGGAGGCTCTCCCCTCACACGTCTCCCTGTGGGTACACATCTCCGGGGTCTCCCTGTGCATACTGATTTCTTCTTCTTCTTCTTCTTCTTCTTCTTCTTCTTCTTCTTCTTCTTCTTCTTCTTCTTCTTCTTCTTCTTCTTCTTCTTCTTCCTCCTCCTCCTCCTCCTCTTCTCCTCCTCCTCCTCCTTCTTCTCCTCCTCCTCCTTCTCCTTCTCCTTTTCCTCTTCTTCTCTTTCTCCTCCTTTTTCTCCTCCTCCTTCTCTTCTTTTTCTTCTCCTCCTTCTTTTCTTCTTTTTCCTTTCTTTCTCCTCCTCCTCCTCCTCCTTCTCCTCCTCCTCTTCTTTTTCTTCTCCTTCTCCTTCTTTTCTTCTTTTTCTTTTCTTTCTCCTCCTCCTCCTCCTCCTCCTCCTCCTCCTCCTCCTCCTCCTCCTCCTCCTCCTCCTCCTTTTTTTTTCAATACTGGGGATGGAACCCAGGGTCATTCTACCTCTGAGCTACACCTCCAGCCCTGTTTTTTATTCTTTATTTTGAAACAGGGTCTCACTGAGTTGCAGAGGGCCTCACTAAGTAGCTGAGGCTGTCCGTGAACTGTGATCCTACAGTCTCAGCCTCCTGGACGCTGGGATGACAAGCGTGCGCCACCACGCCCGGCTTCATCCCGATCCCTTCTGAGGATGCCGTTCTGATTAGACAAGGCCCACCTTAAAACGCCATTTCAGCTTTCACGCCCATTTCAAAGTCCTGTCTCCACACAGCCACATTCTAAGATGACGGAGGCTCAGGCCTCAACATACGAACTGGGGGAACATAGTTCGGTCATAAATGCCTTGACGTGGGCTAAGGGGGGCTTCCCGGACCCAAGCCCAAGCCCTTTGTGAACCCTGCTCAAGCGCCCCTGCCTCTGTCTTCAGATTTTTTGTCCGGCGCTTCCTTAGCTCCTCTCTCGGGCTGCAGAATCACAGGCAGCGACCTGCCCGGGCCCGGCGTGGACGTGTGGGCAGGGAAGGAGGAGTCCACGAATTTCCCGCAGGAAGGATGCTGCGCTCAGAAGCCTTCAGCTGGGAGCAGCGTCCGCGCCGTCTCTGTGCAGCTGGGGTCTCGTTTGGGTTCTTTATTTATCATGGGACCCAGAGGCATCTCTGTCTTTGGGCCATGGGGCCGCATCTCCGTCTGCCATCTCTCACGGCCACCTTCCCTTTCTCTCTCTTTCTTTCTCTCTTTTCTTTTCCAGAAGGAACTTCAAATCACAAATACGTCGGGGTAAGACAATGTCTCCAGCTTGGGCGGGGTGGGGGATCTGGGGTCATCTTTTATTAAGAAGAAAGCTATTGAGATGACACTCTTGAACGCGTTCCTATTAAAGGCTTGAAAAGTATTTCCCTCATTAGTGTAAAAGGGAGAGGGGGGCTGGCAATCTTGTTGAGCACCGGCAGCAATTTATTTTAAACTGTCCATTTTCTGGGTGTCAGAGGACGACTTTTATGTATAATCTTATTTCCAATTTCAACAAAGGACACTTCACTCATGTTCCGCGCGGATTCCCCCCCCCCCCTTAGACAATAACCGATTATAAAAGCGGTCCTCGGCTCCCCCCACCCCCACCACCCCGTCTCGTCGCCGTGTTGACATATGGAGACGGATCAAAATGTAATACGCGTAATTACAAGCATTGTAAGCAGGCTACCATTACTGTCTCTTCAAACCAATGTTGTAATCACAGACGCCACCGCGCCGTCCAGGAAGTGAGCAGCCGGGCCACGGCACCAGATGCCGATTGGAAGCGAGTTTCTTTCTTCTCCTGCGGGTGGAGACTAATGTCGCCTCCTATTCTACTCCTGGGTAGATGCGGAGAAATCAATTCTAATTATTTTCTCCACCCATCCGGCTGAATGCGGGTAAGGAAGGCTTTCTTTAAGAGGAAAGCCAGCCACAGTAAAGCAGGGACTCTGGGCTGCGGCTTAAGTACTTGGAGGGTGTCTTTTAAGGTCAGGGGTCCTAGGGACATCGGAGACACGTCCAAGTGGGGCCCCATGGGCAGAATTTTGCCACTCGGATGCCTTTGTTGTAGCCGAAAGGATTGGGGTGAGGGCATCCAGGGATATTCTAAAATGGTGCCATTTTGTTTTGTTTTGTTTTTAGATGTGTATATATTTTCGGTACTAAGGTAAATCCAGCTGCCTCTGAGCTATGACCCCAGCCCTGTTTTATTTTCTATTTGGAAACAGGGTCTCTCTCAGTTGCCGAGGCTGGCCTCGAACCTGCCGTCCTCCTGTCTCAGCCTGCCAAGTGCTGGGATTACAGGTGGCGCCCGGTGGTATTTGGTTTTTATGGCAGATCCTTTGCCGATGTGTGATTCCAGTACTTGGGTGGCTGAGACAGGAGGATCGCGGGTTCGAGGCCAGCCTCAGCAAGTAATGAGGCGCTCGTCAAACCAGGGAGACCCTGACTCAAAATAAAAATAAAATAGGGCTGGGTATGTAGTTCAGTGGTAGAACGCCCCTAGGTTCAATCCTCAGGACCACCAAAATAAAAAAAAAAAAACCAGGAGATGTGCCCATTTAAGATGTAATTTTTGGTCTCCTTCTGACACACAGTAGAGATTAAGCACTTATTATGAGACCCGCAGAGGAGACTGGCCCTCGTGCCCAGCCCTGGGGTTCCTGGGAACAGCGAACGCCGTCCTGTCCAGGGTCCCCCTTCAGCTTTCCAACCCAGCTCTGTGGCCCCTTCTCCCCAACTCCCACCATGGAGATTCTCAGAAGCTATTTTGAGCATCCGGGCCTTCTCCTCGCTGGCTCTGAACAGCTCTGCCCGCACTTACGTTGACCAGCTTCCCCACCCAGTGAACTCCTCCTGGTCCCTCTAAACCCCACCATGCCCGGCCTGGGAGTTTTTCCCCCTCGTCCAGGGCTGCGTCCCAGGCACCTCTCGTGGGATCTGGCACACGGAGGCATGCGAGAATTCGTTGCCTGCGTTTCTGATTATTCAAGGGGAGCTGCTTTGGCCGTGTGTCCTGAGCAAGCCTGAGAGGCATCAGCAGGAGACGGTCACGTTTCTGAGGGCCGGCCTGGAGCCTGCAGCCGCCTCCAGGTTGGGTGGAGAAGGAGAAGGTCCATATCTCCTGACCCAGTGCTCTCTTGCACAAGCAAGTCTGGTCCCCGGGGTTCAAATCCTCTATAAATAACGCTGGGGTCTGAACGTCTCTTCTAGGAGTTAACGTGTTAAAAACTAAGCCTCCGCCGGGCATGGTGGCGCACGCTTGTAATCCCCGCGCTTGGGAGACAGAGACAGGAGGATCGCACAGGTTCGAAGTCAGCCTCGCTGGCTTAAGAGACCCTGTTTCCAAATAAAAATATAAAATAGGTCTGGGAGTGTAGCCCGGAGGTAGAAGGGCTTCTAGGAACCCCAGTACCACCAATAAAATAAAAACTAAGCCTCCAAATCCCTTTGCTGATGGCTTGGGGCTGGGGCCCTTGGGAGAAAAAGAGAATTTGATGAGGACTTGTGGGTGGATCCGTGGTAGTGTGAGGGACTCTGTAAGAGGGGACACACTTGCTCTGTCCGGCTGCAAGGTGCCCGTCCGCCGTGATGGAGCAGCCAGAGACACTCACCACGTGCGGCGCCACGCCCGTGGACTTCCTGGCCTCCAAAACCTTGAGCCAAGTAAAATTTTCTTCTTTATAAGTTACCAGGCCTCGGGCATTTTGTTACAGCCACTGAAAAGGACTCAGACCCACATCGCTATGCATCGGTATGCTACCTCTATCTACATCGTTGGTCTAGAACTTATTTTAGTTTTGATCACAAGGAGCCCATGCTTGGAAAGTAATAAATAATCCACTCATGGGGCCCGAGTTTGACAAATCGCAGTGCCTGTAAATGCTGGAGTAGGCTGCCGCGAGCGCGTGGGCCGTCACTCGGCACGTGGAAAGAGCCGTGACGGGTCACAACGGGCGCACGTGTGCACGCCGTGACTCCCCACCTGTAAGTGTCCCTGTGCAGAGAGCTGAGTGTTGGGGGTCTTTCCAGGCAGGGGCTTCCTGCTGACCCCTTCCAGAACTTCACTTTCTCTAAGGATCTTTCATAGTAACTGTGATTCCCACCCCCGAGCAGTGCCGTGGACACAGTGGACACGCGCCCTGCTCTCCCGCCCCCTCCCTCCTCTCCCTCTTTACATCTGAGCTCTTCTCCAAGCCCCGGGTCAGCATGTGATGGCGGGTCGTAGGCAAAGCCACCCTGGACGCTGCTCGTATTTTCAGTTCTCGTCGACAAATATTTATAGACTTGACAAGTATTTGATGCTGAGACAGAGGAGCAGGAGCTACGGGAAGGGTCTAGAGCCCGCCCCCTTTTGCTTAGTGGGGAAACCGAGGCCCAGCAGGGAGCCAGAGCACATGGGCAGGGTCAGGAGCCTGGCTTCCTGGGTGTGGCCTCCCTCTCTGTGCCTGCCTCCTCTACCCTGATCGTAAAACTGGAAAAATGAAAGCAACCTCCACCCTTGAGAAGACAAAGTGGGTTGGTGACTGGGCCCGAGCGTCAGAAAACCAAAGGGCAGAGAGGACTTGGCTTTGACCAGTGAGCCCAGTCGTGAGAAACACGTGCGCGCGCGCGTGTGTGTGTGTGTGTGTGTATACATCAGAAGCGTAAACGTCCTCACACACACATGTAGGTGGGCACAAACAAGGTCGATCCTCTGTGCCGATGGGCTCCGCATCTGTGCACGGACTCAACTGTGCACCAGACACATTTTCTACAAAGCTCTAGAAAGTTCCAGAAAGTGAAACTTGAGCTGACTGTGTGAGTCCACGCAAAAGTAACGGAGCGTAGCCCTGTCCTAGGTGAGCTCGAGATGACCCCAAGCACGCGGGTCCACGCGAGTCCTGTGGCTTCTTTACGTACACAATCTGAGCAGCTGCGGGTCTGGTGTCTCTAGGGGTCCGAAACCAATCCCCATCGGATGCAATATTTACATGAATAAGCCATATCTATGCATATGTTTACCTCTACATATGTTTATATATAATATGTGAATACATTCAATAATCTATAATGCAATTAAATATTTTATATTAATTATTTGTAAATTTCTTTTTTGTGGTACTGAGGATGGAACCTAGGGGCACTCTACTTCCAAGCTATATCCCCAGCCCTGGTTTTTATTCTTTATTTTGAAACAGGGTCTCACTGAGTTGTGAAAGGCCTCACTAAGTAGCTGAGGCTGTCCGTGAACCGAGATCCTCCTGTCTCAGCCTCCTAAGCACTAAGATTACAAGTGTGCACCACTGTGCCTGGCTGTATATTTCATATATATGTTTCTATATAAATTTCTCTCTATACATAAAATCTTGATTATGGTTTGTTTTATATATATTTTATAGATATGTAAAATTTATAACTATTACAAGTATATAATATATACCTATATTATATAATATGAACCTTTAATATCAATATTATATAATATGATACTATATAATATGGATATACATTACGTAAATATATTGCATACATCTATATAATATAGTTCTATAATTATTACATAGATATATAACAAAATATGTAATATTACATACACAGTATTACATATTTTGTCTTCTTTACATTTATATTATATATTTCTAATATATATAATAGATATATATCTCTAATAGATATGTTATATATCTCTAATAAATATATTATATATCTCTAATAGATATGTTATATATCTCTAATAGATATATTATATATCTCTAATAGATATAATATATATCTCTAATAGATATTATATATCTCTAATAGATATTATATATCTCTAATAGATATTAGATATATATTTACTTATATACCTCTGATAGATATACAATATAAATCTATAATGTATATATTTACTGTAGATAAATTACAGGCTTAACCATAATAGATTTATATAGATAAATATATAATAGGTATATAGAGATACAAGTAGGATCGATATTATATAAGCATATAGCTATAATAGAAACATATATCCATAATAGATATACATAGTTTTTTATCTAATACAACCCATAATTATCTCTACAGAATTTAAAGTAACCATCTGTGTAGCTACAGAGGCGTGCGGGAGGCGGGCCTGGGAGGAGCTGGGGGTCCTGGTCCTCGTCCTCCTGGGCTGTGTGTGGTACCCGCCGTGCCCTCGGCCTCCACGATCTGTGGGTCGGGTCGTCTCAGGTGCCTCTGGGCTGACTCGGCATCACTTCTGTGCAGGTCGGCAGGGCCGCCTGCAGCTGGGGAGGGACGGCGGTGGAGGAGAGGAGGCCCCTCTGGACGGCGCTTAGACCAGGCCTGCCCTCGCCACACCATCCTCTCGACTTCTGACTGTCCTGTGACTCTTTATTAAAAGGGACAGTAGAAGCCGAGCGTGGTGGCGACGCTTGTAATCCCAGCATTCCGGAGGCTGAGACTGGAGAATTGCAGTTCGCGACAGCCTCAGCTATTTAGCGAGGCCCCTACCAACTCAGTGAGACGCTGTTTCAAAAATAATAAAAGACTAAAAGAAAAATAGGGCTGGGTGTAGCTTGGAGGTAGAGTGCCCCTGATCCCCAATATCTCAAAAAGAAAAGGAAAGGAAAGGAAAGAACAGTAAATTCCAGTACTTGGGAAGCTGAGACAGGAGGATCGCACAGGTTCAAAGCCAGCCTCAGCTACTTACTGAGGCTCTCAGCAACTTAGATCCTGTTTCCAAACATAATATAAAATAGGTCTGGGAGTGTAGCCCAAAGGTAGAAAGCCCCTGGGTACCACTCCCAGTAACACACACACACACACACACACACACACCACAAACTAGGTTAGCACTGCCCTGACCTAACAGGCTGTGGACCGGGAAGGAGTCTGTGATGGCCGTCAGAGAATCTTCACTGGCAGGGCAGCCGCCTCCGTCCTGGCGTGAGACTGCAGAGGTGTATATTTCTTCTTTAATTTTTGCTGAATTTCCCCCCCTAAGTACTGGAGACTGAACCAGGGGCCTTCTCCTTCCGAGGTACTCTGCCAGCCCTGTTTTATTTTGGTGTGGGTCTCACTGGGTCACTGAGTGTCTCACTACTTGCTGAGGCTGTCTTTGAACCTGTGACTTCAGCTATCTCCGCCTCCCAAGTACTAGGGCATGAGCCGCCACGCCCGACTAAATTATTTTATTTTTAAATATATTTTTATTGGTGCATTGTAGTCAAACATCTTCATGGAACAAAAAATTTGTGGAGATTATGCATGCACACGTCACCCAGTTAGCCCGTATCCAGTCCCCTGCCCGTTCCCTCCCTCGTCCCCGGGCTTGATTTAGTGATTGGCTCCAATCCTGCCAGGCCCTCGCACCGGCCTCACGGCTGGGCAGGCTCCTATCCCGGCCTCGCTGGACCCTGCACTGGCCTCGCCGCTGGGCAGGCTCCGATCCCGGCCTCGCAGGCCCCTCCACCGGCCTCGCCGCTGGGCAGGCCCAACTGAATATTTTAAAATATTCCTACCATGAGCAAGTACTAGTTTTCTAATAGAAAAAGAGAGTCTTTAAAGGAAGTTTCTTTGTTTTTGTTTCATTCTTCTTGGTTTTTTTTTTTACTGACACAATCCCAATACTGGGTATAATAGCTGGTGGACGTCCACCTCGTCCAGTTGTCAGAATGGCGCCCTCATGGGATGGTTTCAGAAATATCAACAAGCCTTCAGCCTCTCCTTTAAGTTCACGTCAAGAGCAAAGCGCCCGGCCACGCAGCGTGGAGTTTAGACTCAGGCAGTCTCAGCGGCTGCGGGCTTCTTTTCCAATCTGTGTGGCCTCGAGCAGGCGCACATTCCTGGTTCCTCTGAGTGACGCTGTCAGTATAAAAGTGAGATGCATCAGAATCCACTCGGATTCTGCTGATGGGAACCCAGTTCATCTGAACTGAGAGATGGGAAATATATTAGTTCACAGAATTGTAAAGTCCAAAGAACTTTAGCTTCAGGTATGGCTGGATCTAAGTGCTGCAAGAATATTTTCAAGACTCTCTCCTCCCTATGCCAACATTTTTTGGTGAGTGGGGGTTGCATAGAGGTCGAGCCCAGGTGCATCTCACCACTGAGCTATACCTCCAGCACTTTTTCTTTTCTACTTTGAGACCAGGTCTTGCTAAGATGCTGAGGCTGGCCTCAAACTTGCCATCCTCCTGTCTCAGCCTCCCAAGTACAGGGATACAAGCATGTGCCACCACACTGGCTCCCACTCTGATTTCTCTGTGCAGGTTATGTTCTTACCTAGGACCTCGCCTCCTGGTCACAAAGAGATACCTCAGTCTCTCAGACAGCACCCTTATCTTGTGTCCCTATTGTCGAGGAAGGGAACATCCCTGTCTTAGTAGTCACAGACAGAGTCCTGCAACTGCGTCTTGTGCCTGGCACATTTACCTGCCCGTCTCTGCCAATGGCTGGTACCAGAGGGATGGCTTGCAGGGTGTGGTCCGGCGTCAGACATGGCCGGATTCCTGCTCTCCTCTGGCGGCCAGAGACCAGCCCCGCAGAAGCACCTGCGAGCTTTCCCTGGAATAGAATCGATATATCTTTAGCAGAAAGAGGGAGGATTGGGACCCGGGCTGGCAAAAACCCCGCAGATGCCCAGAAGAGAGGAAAATGGCATCGTTCTAGAGATAAATGATTCCAGGAGTGAGTTCCCAAGGCGGGGGATGAAGCAGCCGCGCTCCACGTCCTCAGTCTTCACCGTCACCCCGAATGTGAGGCAGGCGGCACCCCTCCATTTTACAGACCAGCAAACTAGGCTCAGAGGGGACCACCCAGGAGCCTGGAAGCAGCAGGGCCTTAAAAGCAGGACCCCCCAGGGCTCCCCAATATTCACCAGGGCTCCATGGCCGGCTCCTGCACACCACAGGCCCACACTAATGGCTGCCGCCTCTCTCTCTCTCTCTCTCTCTCTCTCTCTCTCTCTCTCTCTCTCTCTCTCATGCTCATCTACAGGAGAACAGAGCATTAATATCCCTGTAAACCAAGCCCACACGGAGCAATTAGCAGCAGGTTAACCTGGCCCGCTCCTCTCCAGCCAGAGCCCAGAAATCCATCTATGCCGCATGCCCTCCGGGGCGGGCACTGTCTTCCGGGGCCCAAGACATTATTAAAATAAAATCCCTGTTTACTCCTGCCGCCCAGCCGGCTTGTACGATACAAATCAAGCTGCTGCCTGGTTTTGGGGGCTGAATGAAGGGCGGGTCCAGGCAGGTCCCCCAGCCTCCAGGCTAAGCCTGCTTTCTACTCACCCAATCTCTCTCCTTCCAACGCACACACGCACACGCACACGCGCGCACACGCCTGTGGGCCTTCTTCTTCCTCTTTGATCCAAGTAACCCCCTTTGTTTATACCTTTACCACCTACGCCCCCCAAAAGCTCGATCCGCATGGCCTGATTCTGTGTGTGCTCCTGCATGTGGGCACGTGCGTGTGCATGTGCGTGTGTGTGCGCACGCGCGCGTGTGTGTGTGTGTGTGTGTGTGTGTGTGTGTTCCTGATCACTATTTTTCTGAACTGCTTCTCTACAATGAGTCGAAATGCAGCCCTGTTTGGAAAATAAACGGCGCCAGCGCCACATTTGTTAAAGCCGGAGTCCGCTGTCAAAGGCCGCCCAGCTGTTCGGTGCCGAATGCGGTGTCTGGAGAAACCGAGTGATTTACCCGGCCGGGTTCTCCTCCAGGCCAGGAGCGACGCCATGTCTCCCGGGCACCTCTGTTTCTGTGCCTAGAGCCAAACACCCAGGAGAGCCGACGTGCTGGGGGCCGCTGACCTGTTTTGCTTTGAGACGGGGCCTGGCTGGGCTGACCAGGCCGGCCTCGGACTCCTGGGCTCCGGGGGCCTCCTGCCTCAGCCTCCCAAGTCGCTGGCACGAGGGCCGGAGCCACCGTGATCATCCAGGGAAAATGACAAGGCCCGGCATCTCCGGAGGACCTACCGGGAGCCGGGAGCCTGTGGGCGCCCAGTTACCAGGGCGACGTCCGGCACCCCATCCAGGGAGGATGCCACGCTCCCACGCGAGGAGGCCCGTAACAATAGGAGGCGCGTTTGCATACGGTCTCCTAGGCAGTACGCAAATCCTCCTATAGTATCGCTGTTTTGTAGACTGGTATTATATATTTAGTAATACTCTCTGTGTTTTAATGAAACACGTTTCGAGTGCACAGACAAGAACAGAGAAAACAGCGCCGACGCCAGCGCTTGGCAGTCTACCCTCCCGCTCTGCCTCCTGCAGATTTTTCTTCTCCAACGAGACGACGTGTGCGCGGAGCCGAGGCCGCCGTGCCAGCCCCGGCTCGGCTCTCCCCTCTGCCCTCCCACCGCGAGCCTACGCCCGGAGTTTAGCACGCCAATCGACGTTTTTAAATGTTTATTGCGCGATTATGTCTCCATACACATTATGCCGCGTTGCTCGGGCAGGTTTTTAAACTTTGTGTAAACGGCGTCGAGCTGTACGCGCCATCCTGGATCCTGCCTTTTTTCTTCTCGCTTTCCAGAGACGATGGTGTTCAACCTCACGTTACACACGAGAAGTGCCCGGCCTGCGAGGCTGACGTGTATGCAGTCGGTGTATACAGCCAGAGAGGACGTGTATACAGTTGGCGTTCTGTGCCGCGGGGTGCATCCACATCGGCAGCCGCCAAGGACTGAAACGGTTCCAAACAACTGCAACTGTAAGATACGCGGGCGGACATCTTCCTGTATCTTTAGCTCCTAAAGGTCTCAGGGTAAAGACTCTGTGCCTAGGGGTGGATTTAGAACACCCCTGAAGCCCTCACGGAGACAAGGCAACAGCACTGGGGCCGGTGCTAAGGAGACGCCTGCGGGGCCTCGGGGGCTGTGGGTCCTGCGCCCCCGGCAAGGTCTCCAGCTTCTGGGGCCTCCGCCATGTCAGAGGAGTCCTCACGCTCTCTCTCTGTCTCTTCCTCCCTCCGTCTCTCTCTCTCTCTCTCTCTCTCTCTCTCTCTCTCTCTCTCTCTCTCTCTCTCTTCTCTCCTCTCTCTCCCCTCTCTCTCCCCTCTCCTCTCCCTCTCTTTCTCTCCTCTCTCTCTCTCTCTCTTCCCCTCTCCTCTCTCCTCTCTCTCCGTTCTCTCTCTGTCTCCCTCTCCCTGCCTCTCTCTTCCTCTGTCTGTCTGTCTGTCTCTCTCTTTCTCTCTCTTCATATCATACCATGAGCTCCAGTCCCTGGACTCGCATGAACCGAAGCCAGAATTTTCAGAAAACTGAGCAAATAAACCTTCCTTCAGGCCGGGCGTGGTGGCGCACGCTTGTCATCCCAGCATTCGGGAGGCCGAGACAGGAGGATCGCGGTTCGCGGACAGCCTCAGCTACTACTTAGTGAGGCCCTCTGCAACTCAGTGAGACCCTGTTTCAAAACAAAGAATAAAAAATAGGGCTGGGGGTGTAGCTCGGAGGTAGAATTCCCCTGGGTTTAATCCCCAGTACCAAATAAATAAATAAATAAATAAAGCCAAAAGCATGTAATGGGAGAGCGGGCAAGCAAGATACCACGAGGTCATGAAGTCACGCAGCGGAATATTATACAGCAATAAAAAGCATAGCAAGGATGCGCCTGGCAGTCGAGACGCAAAGGGCCGCCGCAGGACGTGGAGGAGACGCACCACCTCTTCCATCATCGTGAAGTTCAGACCCAGGAGGGGCCGGCTGGCCGACAGGGCCCAGGACAGTGACTTCCCCGAGGGGTCCAGACGTGGGATTGGCAAATGGCAGAGAGGGTCCCGGCAGGGCTCCCTGCGGCCCACGCGCGGGCGGCGATTCCACAGCCATGGCATGGTCTGCCTGGGCCACGACCACAAGCACCGCAGCCCCGAGCGCGGGGTCAGGGCCAGCGCGGCTCCGGGTCCCCAGGCCTCGCTCTCGCCCGGGTCGGCGGTGGCGCCTTCCCAGGTGTCCTCACGCAGCCAACTCTGGTGGCGCCTACACGTCCGGTGTCCTCTTCTCATGGGGTCACCGGGCAGAGAGGACCAGAGCCCATCTCGACAGCGGCATCTTAATGTTGCCCCTGAGAGGCCGGTTCCCACACACAGCCCGCTCCCGGCCCCGGAGTGAGGACGCCATCGCCCAGCAGAGCCGGGGTCGCGCTGGGCGCACCGTCGGCTCTTGGTGACGGTGACGATGGCGGGCCATGTCCACACCGCCCTGCGGGCGCCCACGCTGCCCGTTCTTCTGGCAGAGGGCAGCTGGAGCCTGCAGGCCCCTCGCGCACCAGCAGGTCCAAACTTGGTTCTGTCCAAACCCACGTCCAGGCGGCTTCCTTCTGTCTCTGACGCGCCTGGACACCAGGAGCAGCCCCTCTGGGCACCAGGTCTCTGACAAGGTGCTGAGTACTGAGTCCTCTGCTTCTGGACACCAGGAGCGGCCCCTCTGGGCACCAGGACTCTGACAAGGTGCTGAGTACTGAGTCCTCCGCTCTTGGTAAAGTCCATCCTGCTTCCTGAGCACGCGCACCTTGAGCTGGGGCTTTGTCTCTGTCCAGGGAGGTGCTCTATGCCACCCCTTCCCAGCGGTGAGTGCGGCCCCAGGGGCAGCCTCCAAGAGCGGGTCTCTAGGTTGGGGAGAGGCCCCCCAAACGGGGCACAGGGCTGGCAGCTGCGATCCCATCTGGGGGACCCAGGTCAGTGGGGGCTCAGCACCTCCACCTTCTCGTCTGTCAAATGGGCCCGGCAAAACCAGCTCTGCGGGGTCTTGGAATATTAGACACTCCCATAAAAGGAACCGCACGGTGCTCGGCACACGGTCCCGCCACCTGTCTCTTTCCTGGACTCTTCTTCCTTTATGACTCTGGATACTTTGTCCTTTGCTTGGAGTTGACCTTTTTTGCAGCTTTAAGATTCTATGATTTATGGGGATTTATGCGGATGCTGAGCGGGCACCCGGCCCTGCATGCTGCAGTCACGGGCCGCGCCCAGCACACAGGCTGGCGTGGCCCCGAATTCCCGAGGGCTGGCCGTGGTGTCGGGCGTGAGCCAGGCTGGCGGCGCACCTGCCTTATGACTCCTGTGTCCTCTTGAGAAAGCCGGGGGCCACGCTCGTGGCTGGCGGCGGGGTCTTCCCTGTGTGAGGGTGGGGGCCGGGCCACTTACAAAGAGGCCTCGGCAACTCCCGGCCGGCCGGCCGCCCTCAGGCGCCCTGCACGCTGGGCTGGAGGAAAAGCAAGCCCGCCCCTCTGAGCCCCATAAAAAGGATCTTAGCACGGCCTCCAGGAACGGGCGCGGGCGATTATTTGGGTCTAGTTAACCATGCAACAAAATGGAATCATCGCGGCTCCATTAACCTTATTTTAAAAGCGTTTTCTTGGTGATTCGTGTTTATGGTGCTGTTAACATTTAGAGGACTTGGACGCTCGCCACGCATCTGCCGGAGAAGCCGACGCCGAGGAAAACGCGCACGGTGGACGGAGATGGGAGCCGGCCTGAGGGGTTCCTTTATCTCCCGCCAGGCCCTCTGCCCCGGAGAGACTGCATTCATTCATTCATTCATTCATTCATTCATTCATTCAGCCAGTCACCCTGCTTTTCCAAATATTTATTAAGCACCTGCCACATCCCGGCTTCCCGTGTCAGTGCTGGGGCTACGGCCGCGGTGACTCAGGCCTGGGCCTCCTGGAGCCGATGTTCAGAAGGAACCAGATTGGCAAGAGGCAAAGAACTTCTGCTGGGTTCTGCGCCCCACCCCGAACCCGTACGAGGGCCACCTTGGAGCTGAGAATTCCAGACCCCGTCACATTCGCGTCCTGGCATTTGTTGGTGGCAGCTACTCAGACCTCCGCGCCCGCAAAGTGCGCGCTGGACCAACTTCCTTATGCCCCCACTTTTATCAGTTGGCTGGCCCCTACAGAGGAGAGCGAGGCTTTCTCTTCTTTGTATTATTTGTTTATTATCAGGATGAATTCTTCTTTGAGGCGGCGGTCTCCAATCCATCCTTAAGGTCATTTAAAAAAAGGTCAGAGAAGCCCGGTGTGGAGGTGCACGCTTGTGTGATCTCGGTACTTGGGAGGCTGAGACAGGAGGATCACAGGTTCATGGCTGGGCCCAGCTACTTAGTGAGCCCCTGCTTCAAAATAAGAAATAAATGCCGGGTGTGGTGGCGCACGCTTGTAATCCCCGCGCTTGGGAGGCTGGGACAGGAGGATCACACAGGTTCGAAGCCAGCTTCAGCTACTTAGTGAGGCTCTCAGCAACTCAGTGAGACCCTGTTTCGAAATAAAATATTCAATAAAAGGTCTGGGAGTATAGCCCGGAGGCAGAAAGCCCCTGGGTTCCACTCCCAGTACAAGAAAGAAAGAAAGAAAGAAAGAAAGAAAGAAAGAAAGAAAGAAAGGAAAGGGAAGGACTGAAACATAGGGCTTGAGGTATATCTTGGAGGTAGAATGCTCCTGGGTTCAATCCCTAGTACCCCCCCCCAAAAAAAAAAGGAGAAAAGCGGCCTTGCCCTGCCTCCCCACGGGCCTTCATGTCTTCCCTCTGCACCCCAATCCCCCTTCCTGTGAGGACCGGTGTCCTTGGATCAGCGCTCACCCTGTGACCTCTTTTTACCTTGGTCACCTCTGTCAAGAGCCAGTTTCCGATTACCGGCGTTCATACCTCCCAAAAGAGTTGGGTCCCAGCACCTAACTGGAGACTGAAACTACCCCCAGGGAGCGGGCACCAGAACCCTCTTGGGCGGGACGAGGAGAGCGGAGGCTGCTATCGGGCGGGATCTGTGTTCTGTGTTCCTGAGAGGGCGGAGAAGGACACTCACCTGAGGTGCTGGGGACTTAGCTGTAACGTTGAAATTGAGCTGGGGAGCCGGGCGTGGTGGGCACGCTTGTAATTCCCCGCACTTGGGAGGCGGAGACAGGAGGATCGCACGGGTTCGAAGCCAGCCGTGTGCGCTGGCTTAGGAGACCCTGTTTCCAAATAAAAATATAAAATAGGTCTGGGAGTGTAGCCTGGAGGTAGAAGGGCTTTCAGGAACCCCGGTACCACCAAAAAATAAAAATATTAAAAACTGCTTCTTTAATCAGCTAATAAACCGGTGTCTTCAGGCGAGGTCTGCCGCCCGTGACCCAGCAGCAGAGCCATGCGGTCCACGCATGAGCAGGGTCACGGTTGGTCGGCAGAGTCACATGGCCGAGCAGAAGTTCCAGTGTTTTAAGCAGGGGTCTGGGGTGGAGCTCGCAGTGTGGGGAAGCCGATGCTCTCGCGACACCCATCATCTCGCGACCTCTGGAGTCAGCCTCGCGATGCCCAGAGCCTCGAGGCACCCGGGTTCTTGTGTATCTCCGCTTCTGGCTTCCGGGACACCTCCTGTCCCTGCTGTGGGTTCTCGTCGGGGAAGGGGGGAGCCGACCTATCACCACCCAAACAGCCTCAGTCTCCCTTCTTTTTGTCTATAGAATTCAGCACGTATAGGTGAGCTAGATTTAGCCCATCCCTGTAAGATGCATACCTTAGATTTTTAGTTTTTGTTTTGCAGAGGCTGGGGATGGAACACGGGGCTCTGCACGTTCTAGGCAAGCTCTGTATGGCTGAGCTACATTCTAGGCCCACAAGCCTTATCTCTGGATTTTGTTACCAGGTAGTATAAATTGGTGCTCCCAGAGGGGCTTTGGGGTGCAGCACTGGGAGGCTGACACAGGAGGATTGCAGGTGTGAGGACAGCCTCTGCAGTTTATTGAGACTATTAGCAACACAGCAAGATTGTTTTCAAACAAGGACACATTTTTTTTAAAAAGGGGGAGAGGCTAGGAGTATAGTTCAGAGGTAGAACACCCATGAATTCAATCCCTAGTCTCATTAAATAAATAAGTAGGGCAGAAAAGTCCCGGGTTCAATCCTGGG
Organism: Muscardinus avellanarius; assembly: GCF_963383645.1. Lineage (NCBI taxonomy): Eukaryota > Metazoa > Chordata > Mammalia > Rodentia > Gliridae > Muscardinus > Muscardinus avellanarius. The sequence continues at coordinate 19,852,645 of NC_137807.1, forward strand.
TACCACATACAAAATGTAAAACGGATAAAAATAAAACCCGATGGGAGCCCACGGAGGCACCGGTGGGTGACGCCGGGCTCCGAGGACCGCGCAGGAGGCTCTGAGCAGAGGTTACTGTATTTTCTAGAACGGCGCGGCTGTGGACCTGCAGCGTGAAGCCTCCCCATGCCCCAACCCAATGATGTACACAGTCAGATCTTCCTTCTATTGAGACCCCAGGACAAGCGCTGGCCTCCGGGACATTCCCACACCAGTCAGGACGGACTCCAAGGCACCCCCAGGGCCTGAGACCTCTGCCTCCTGCTGAACCTCTCCTGGGGACACCTGCCCGGAGGGTCACCCTGCGGACACCACTAGGCGGCCATCTTAGCCACGTTCGCGCACGCGGGGGTCAACAGTCCGTCACTAGTGGAGACAGTGAGATCACGGTTGTCACTGGCAAAGCAGACCAATAATTATGACCGTTTTCATCGTAGCCCATAGATCCGTGACTCTGGACACATGGCATCTAGAAAGATGGAGAACCAGCACTCGGCTCCTTCTTGTGGAAGAAACTCCCCAGGCCAGGGCCGTGTATGGAGTTGGAACCACTAGGTGGATGCCGAGGGGTGGGCATGGGTGCCCGGGTCACCTGTGGTCTCAAGGAGAAATACATAAGTACGCATTAAATATCTCTCAGTCTGATCTCAGATCTCTGTTGCTATAACAAAATACTTGAGACCAGAAAATTAAGAAACAATAGTAAAATGTCCATTTAGTTCACTTGCCCCCCCTTTTTTGATTGGGTTATTTATTTTCTTAGCACTGAGTTTCTTGAGTTCTCTGTATATTCTAGATATTAGTCCTCTATCTGAGGATTAGTTGGCAAAAATTCTCTCCCATTCTGTCAGCTCTCCATTGAGGTTTTTTTTTTTTTTTTTTTTCTTCTGGGTCTGGGGATGGAACCCAGGGGCATTCGACCTCGGAGCTACACCCCCTGCCCTATTTTTTTTTTTTTTTTGAGGTTCTTGGGGATGGAACCCAGGGGCATTTGACCTCCAAGTTACACCCCCTGCCCTATTTTTTTTATTCTTTATTTGGAAACAGGGTCTCACTGAGTTGCGGAGGGCCTCGCTAAGTAGCTGAGGCTGTCTAGGAACAACGATCCTCCTGTCTCAGCCTCCCGAATGCTGGGATTAGAAGCGTGCGCCACCACGCCCAGCTCTGTTGAGGTTCTTGACAGTTTCCTTTGCTGCACAGAAGCTCTTCAGTTTCATGCAATCCCACATATCGATTCGCCTTTTAGTTTCTTGTGCCTTTGGGGTCTTGTTGAGAAAGCGTTTACCTGTGCCTGTGTTGCAGTGTTGGGCCTATGCCCTCTTCAAGGAGCTGCAAGGTCTCTGGTCTAATTTCCAAGTCTTTGATCCATCTTGAATTGACTCTTGTGCTGGGCGAGAAAGTGGCGTTTATTTCCATTTTTCTGCCTACGGTTCACCAGTTTTGCCAACACCTCTTATAAAACCACTAAAGCCACACCGGGTCCACCCCGAGGGCCTCATTTGACCCTCATTGCCTCCCACAGGCCCCATCTCCAAACACCATCAGCTCACAGCTTTGGGGATGAAGTTTTCATTGGGCTTTAAGGGTACCCTAACCAGAGCGGGCCTCATTTAACATCAAGAGAGGTGGCCGTGTGGAAACCGTGTGTCTCTCTCCAGCTGGGACCTTACAGGAGGAAGATGAGAGCGCCTTGGTGTCCTCTGGCCACAAGAGTTACCTGGGGTCCAGGCAGGCTCCAGCTCCAGCTGGTCTTTGGGAAATAGAGGGAGAGAAGAAAATGCTAAGTGACACCACGAGGTAGCAGCAGACCACGCCAGGTGGGGCACTCAGCAGGACTAACTCCAAAGGACGTTTAGGGCAAAAGGAGGCACAGGAATGTGTGGGTAAAAAGGACCAGGCAAACATGGGGACAGGGGAGCGAACCTGCAGGGCACAAGACCTGGTGAGCAGCTGGATTTCACTTTGGTTAAAAAAAAAAATACAAGGATAAGCTGAGCACGGTGGCGCACACCTGCAGTCTCAGGACTTGGGAGTTGGATACGGGAGGATCACAGGTGCAGGTTCGAGGACAGCTCCAGCCTCAACAATGTAGCAAGACTCTCAGCTACTGAACAAGACCTTGCTTCCAAAGTAGGTAAGTAAGTAAGTAAGTAAGTAAGTAAATAAATAATTGAGAGGGCTGGGAATGTAGCTCAGAAGTACAATGCCCCTGGGTTCAATCCCCAGTACCACAAAAGAAAAAAATAATAGATGGACAGATGATAGTAAATAGATGGATGTTGAGATTGACAGGTAGATAGATAATAAATAGACAATAGATAGATGAATGAATGGCTAGATAGTTGGGTGGGGGATGCTGAGATAGATGGATAGATAGATGGATGCATGGATAGACAGGTGGGTGGATTCTGAGATGATAGATAGATAGATAGATGATAGATATGGATGGATGGATGGATGGATGGATGGATGGATGGATGGATGGATTGATTCTGAGATGGATGGATGGACTGATGGATGATGGATTCTGAAATGGATGAATGGATGGATGGGTGGATTCTGAGATAGATGGATGGATGGATGAATGGATGAATGGATGGGTGGATTCTGAGATGGATGGATGGATGGATGGATGGATGGATGGATGGATGGATGGGTAGAGAGGCAGGCAGATATGCTGAGGTATTGTGAGTGGCGGTCACCTCTGGGCCACAGTGTTTTCCTTTTGCTGAACTGTTTCTTACCCTTCATGAAGCCTGTTCGTCTCCCTCATAGTGGGACACGCACGTCCAGGGCCCTGTCGCCCACCTTCCCAGCACTTCCTACTACACCTTACTAAGTATTTATTTTGTGTTGATTGCTCCACACCCTGCCTCACTCCCCCTCTCTCCCGGCTTCTCAGCAGAGGGCCGAGCACAAGGCTCTCGCCCAGCTGGGATTTGCTGCCTTCAGGACTCGGCGAGATAGCTCCACAGGCGGGTTCTGGGGAAGTTCTTACCTGTGCTCTGGTTTCAAGAGTCAGCACCTTCAAAGCAGAGACAACTGCAGCTGCTGGCATCTACTGAGGGCCTGCTGTCTACAGAGGACACCGCTAGGACCCGCCAGGCATTATATTGGGAATCATCAGAGACCCCATGGATAGAGTTATGGTGTGGACATGGGCTGTCTCCCGAAAGGCTCATGTGTTGGCAACACAATGATATTAAGAGATGAAATCATTGAATCGAGCTCTGTTCCCCTTAGCAGACACATCCACGGAAGGACTGACAATTGGAATGGATTTTCTGGGTTGTACCTGGGGCAGGGAGGGTGTAGCTGGGGGAGGCGGGTGACCGAGGGTGCGGCTTTGGGGACTCTTGTCTGTCTCTGGTTGCCTCCTGCCACTTTCTCGTTTCTGGACACCAGGAGGAGAGCTGGAGTCCTCTGCCTCACACCACGCCACCGTGATGTCTGCCTTGGAGCCGGCCGACCGTGGACTGACCTCTGAAACCATGATCCATGTGACCCTGTCCTCTCGGCTACTCATGGCAGGCGTTTTGGCCACAATGATGGAAAACTGGAATCACAGTTATTCTTAGCAATCTACCCATTTTATGCCTAAGAGCCCAGAGGCCCACTGAGTCTTGAGAACTGGCCAGCCCTCTGTAATTCGATTCGCCCTTTGAATTTCGATGTGGGAGGCTGAGTAGTCCATACCTGCGAAGCTAAATTCAGCCCATCTTGGAGACGTCCCGGCCTGTGAAGCAGACTACCACCAGCCGCACCCCTTGCCCGGCACTGGGGTGGGCTCTTTGTGTCTGGTGCCCGGGAAGACCCTGCAGAGGCTGGGCTGGCGGCTCTCTGGTCTTGTAAGTTTCACACTAGAATCCCTGGCAGCTCCACAGTGTAATAACCATCAATTTCCCCCAGAGATTCTAGAACACGGGGAGTCAGCTTCCCCTGCCTGGCCCGTCGCGCAGGGAGACGCTGGGCCGTCACCAACTCGGTGATCTCAGCTGCAGACACAGCTTCCCCCGCCGACCTCGCGGAAAAGACCAGTAAATCCAACAGCCAGCAAGCCTGGCTCGCCCGCGCGTCGTCTCCTAAATCTCCCTCCAGTGTCAGGACTCTGGCCTGGCCATCCCGTCTGCGCACATTTGGTCCGTCACAGAGGAGACCAGTGCCAGGGGCCTCCACGGGGTGGCGGGACTTGGCTTCCCATCTCAGAGCGGCTGCCTCGGACAGTTGCCAACACCAGCTGCCGTTATTGAGGGCTTACTGTGTCCGCGGGAGATAGCTGAAGGTGCTTCTCCAGGCAACATTTGGTAGATAGGGCCAGCAACCCCAGGGGTAGTCAGGGTTGGGACAAGGGTGTCTCCTGTAAGGCTCATGTGTACCTTCTCCTATGGCTTTCTTATCTTTAAATTGGGATAGCAATGATGTGCCCTTTCTGGGGTGTCGGAAGACTTGAGGACTCGGGACTCCTCCTCCTCATCACAGGCAGCAGCGCCCGCCGCAGACCGTACGCTGTGGTCGTGTATCAGACACGCAGCCGTCCATTCTCGCAGCCCAAGTGGGAAGCCAGGGTGGGATGGTTTGTGACCTCCGTTATGGAAGTCATAACTGAAGTTCAGAGAGGGGAGTCACCTGGCCAAATTCACACAGCCAAGCTGGGATTCAAACTGGGGCACCTCTGACCCCAGAGGTGGAGAGTTTGGGGAGCTGTGATCTCTCGCACCGGGGGCCCCAGCACTTTCCTGCCATGCACGGCGGCCATCCGAGGGACCGAGGCCAGGAGGGTGCTTGATGGTCCACTCAGCTTAGTGTCCCTCCCGACCACCAAGAGCTGTCCAGCCCCAAGAAGCCTGGCCCTGAGTGGACACTGCGTCACTGGCTGTGGAAAGGAGCCTGGGGTCCCAGAGCGCAGCCCCCTCCCCACAGCCTAAGATGCGGAGCGCTGAGCCTGCTGCATCCTCCGAGCCAGGTGGCCCCTGCTCTAGGCAGAGGCTGGTCTCTGGACGGCCTCCCCCACCCCCAGCACCGGCCCTGGGGGTTATTGTCCAGGGAGACCCGGCCCTGCCAGCAGCACTGGCTCCCTGCTCTGCTGACCACTCTGCCCTCGGTGGGTGCCATGCGCAGCCTGGGCTGTTGCTGCAGCGCCTCCTCCTCCTCCTCCTCCTCCTCCTCCTCCTCCTCCTCCTCCTCCTCCTCCTCCTCTCCTTCTTCTCCTTCTCCTCGTCCTCGTCCTCGTCCTCGTCCTCCTCCTTCCTCCCTCCTCCTCCTCCTCCTCCTCCTCCTCCTCCTCCCTCCTTCTTCTTCTTCTTCTTCTCTCTCTCTCTCTCTCTCTCTCTCTCTCTCTCTCTCTCTCTCTCTCTCTCCAGCTGGGAAGCTGAGCCTGTAGAAATTCTCCCTGCCAAATGCGTCAGTAACGGACACCCCTGGGCCTGCAAAGTCCACCAGGGCTTGGCTGCAACTCCGGAACTAGAGCTCTGTCCGACCAGGGGCTGGGAGCTGGATCTCCCAGGCCAGCAGGGCCCCCAGCTGAGCACCTTTGCCCCTCTGACCGAGTTAGCCATAGGCCTCCGCCTGGCCAGGTCTCTCCACCCCAGGATGGGTCTTTAAGAACTCTCGAAGCCAAGCCCATGGGTGGCTCCTTCCTGTTCTACTGATGAAACAGCCAGAGACCCACTATGGGCCCCAGAAAAGGGGTGCAGTGCCCTCTCCCACCAGCAGGGGGTGGGCTCTCCGCTGACTCAGTAACAGCCCCAGGGGCTGGAGGAGCACACACGGGGTCTGTTAGGAGACCTGGTTTTTTACCCAGCTTTTTGAAGAATTTGCATGTGACCCTGCGAGTGCCTTTCCATGCCCAGGACTTGCCTCGGTGTATTGATTTTCTTCCGATGGACCGCCCTGTTTCTGCTCCATGTATTCTGAAAACAAGAGGAAGGCTTTGGGGTCAGACGGGGAGGGGTATAACTGAGATCAGCCTTGAGAAATAAACCAGAAAGCCCCATTTGGCCACGAGGCTTCATCTAGGACAGCAGAAAGGCTCATCACCCATCAGCTCCGGTCCTGTATCCGTTACTTACGGCTGCGTAACAAATAGCCCCAGCATTCAGCAGCTTAAAACAACAACTCCTTACTGTCTTGGGGTTTCTGTCGGCTCAGGCTCAGGGCCGTGGCTGAGTGTTTGTGGTTTTAGGTCTCTGATGAAGTTTCAGTGCAGGCTGCCAATGGAGGTCGCGGCCTTTGAGGACTAGACAGGGGCCAAAAGACCCGAGCACATCTGGGAAGCTGTTGGCCAAAGGTTTCAGCTGTCATGACACGGGCAGCTCCACCAGGCTGCTCGTGACGCGGCTTTCCCCAGAGTCAGGGGAGAGAGGCTGAGATGAAAACCGCAGTCTTTTTATTTATAACCCGATCTCGGAGTCGGACGTTACACTCAGCACATTTGGCTGCGGAGATCGATCCTGGCGCAGCCGGAGAGGATGGGCACCAGGGAGCGAGGGGCTCTGGGAGCTGGGTATAGCCGGGTGCCGCATTCGCAGACCAGTGGGAGGCAAAGGTGAGAGGTCAAAGGCCGTCAAGAATTGAAGGATGAGCCGAGGGGGGAAGGGGCTGGTGCTGTCTGTGTGTGTGTGTGTGTGTGTGTATGTGTGTCTGCATGCCCTATGCCAACTACAAGCCCAGGCCATGTATTATTTTAATTCATTTTCATAGCTAGTTAATAAAATTAAAAAGTCACTCCTTTCTTTCTTCCTTTCTTTCTTTCTTTCTTTCTTTCTTTCTTTCTTTCTTTCTTCCAACTCAGGGGCATTCTGCCTTTAAGCTACACCCCCCCCCAGCCCTTTTTTTTTATGGTACTGGGGTTCCTGGAAGCCCTTCTACCTCTGGGCTACACTCCCAGACCTATTTTATTTTTGGAAACAGGGTCTCTTAAGCCAGCGCGGCTGGCTTCAAACCTGCGTGATCCTCCTGTCTCCGCCTCCCAAGCGCGGGGATTACAAGCCTGCGCCACCATGCCCGGCTCACCCCCAGCCCTTTTTTATTTTATTTTTTAAATTAAATTTGTGTGTGTGTGTGTGTGTGTGTGTGTGTGTGTGTGTGTGTGGTGCTGGGGATGGAACCCGGGGCATTCTACCTCTGAGCTACACCCCCAGCCCTATTTTTCTATTCTTTATTTTAAAACATGGTCTCACTGAGTTGCAGAGGGCCTCACTAAGTAGCTGAGGCTGTCCTCGAACCATGATCCTCCTGTCTCAGCCTCCCAAGCGCTGGGATTACAAGCCTGTGCCACCACACCCAGCTATTTTTTTTTTATTATTTTGAAAAGGGTCTCACTAAGTTGCTGAGGGTCCCACTACCTTGCTGAGGCTGGCCTCCAACCTCCAATCCTGATAAACATTGTAAAAGGAGCTGACAAGATGGAGGTGGATTCCAGCCCAGAGGGTCTGAATCCTCTGGGTATCCAGCCCTGGCACTGACCACACTGCCCTCCCGCCCCACGCAGATGACTGCCAGGCAGGCACCCTCACCCTTGGCCGGGGTTCCCATCATCCCGTGATAAGAGGGGGGCCTAGAACCTTCCCACAGGGGCTCGTTGCCGTGGGATCCCAGGAATTCCCTTGAGAAGTGCTTCCCCTCCGTGGCGCCTTCTGGCTCCGTCAGGGCAGGTGAAAGCCCTGAGGTCCCCGGGGTCTGAGGTACAAGGCCCCTCACCCTCTGCTCCCAGGAACTCCACACCCGCCCGGGTCTCCACCCAGCCCAGCCCGGCCGCTTCTCCCACCCGGCCCGGGTCTCGGGCGAAGCTGGAACTCCTCTGAATTCTCCCCCAAAGAAACCCAGCCATCTCACCCTGCGTGTGACCAGTGCGTGTCAGCGCACGCACACGTGTGTGGCATCAGAACCTTCCCGGTGTCTGAGACGGACTTAACCCAGCCTTAAGTACTGAGACCGCCTTGCTCAGTGTCCACGGGGCGGAGGACTTGGAAACCCCGAGGGGAGCTGGGCGCCAGGGGAGGGGCAGCTCCCGCTGGTGGGTCCCCCTGCTTCTCTTCTGAGGAGTCCTAATCCTTTAATCACTTTTATTAATCTCCTAACAACCTTCCCCGCGTCCCTCACAGCCTTCCTATTGCTCCTTTTACAGCTGGGAGCGCGGGCTCCCTGCGGCCACCACTCCTTCAAGGTCACCTTCCTGGTACATCAGCGTCCGCACGGGAGCCCGGACAGGTGTCAGCCCGGCCCCGCCCGGGGCATCTACCCTCACTGACACCGCTGCGGTGTTCGGAGCCTCATTTCGGGGGCAAGGAAGCTGAGGCAGAGAGAGGGAGAGAGAGAGGGAGAGAGAGAGAGAGAGAGAGAGAGAGAGAGAGAGAGAGAGAGAGAGAGAGAGAGAGGTGTCACTTGGCCGCGGCACCACGTGGACAGGCACAGCGGGGTCACAGGGACAGGTGTCCGGACGTTGGGGTCTGAGCTCTCGGTCCTGTCCACAGGCCGGGGCAGCTCAGTGCGGGAGTGGCCGCCCAGCGGAGGAGACTCTGGCCCCCGAAATCTCCATGGTGGAAGCGAAGTGGTGTCGGGGGCTCACCATCCAGATACATCTCTCTCTCTCTCTCTCTCTCTCTCTCTCTCTCTCTCTCTCTCTCTCTCTCTCTCTCTCCCTCCCTCGCTCTGAGATGCCTGCATGGCGTCCTTCTAGCCTCAGCGTCTCTGTCTGCCGGAGTCCATGCCAGTGACTCCCGCGGCTACCCCAGGGCCCAGCTCTTCCCCGGGGAGCAAAGGGACACACCCCAAGCCCAGGACAGCCTCACTCCCTCCACTTGGGCGGTGTCCAGAAAGATGCCCAGACGCCGAAGGCCTGCCGGAGGTGGGGTTTGCACGGAAGGGCGTCCACTCTCTCCTGGGAAGCAAGTGGATGGCTGGGATGCTGTTTCCAGGCTGTGGACGACACTGCTCTGTGCACTCTGATTGTCTTTGACCTAAGAAACACTGCCCTGTGCTTCTCCAAGGCCAACAGGAAAAAAGAAAGAAAGAAAGAAAGAAAGAAAGAAAGAAAGAAAGAGAAAAAAGAAAGAAAGAAAGAAAGAAAGAAAGAAAGAAAGAGAGAAAGGATCATTCCCAAGAGAACTGTTCCCCAGTTTTCCAGAAACCTCCCTCCCTCCCCACCCTGGGGTGACTCCCAGGCTCAGCTCAGGGCACCTTTCTGTTCTTTTCTGCTCTTTCTTTTGTCTGCCTGACAGGGAGGGGGCCGAGAGGGCTAACACAGACAACCAAACGCAGGATTTAGAAAATTAAAAAAAAAAAAAAAACAACAACCCGGGTCGGCTTTATTAATCTCGGGAAATCTGCTCCCCCGATCGCTGCCAAGTCAAGAGGGCGCTTATGTTTCCCCCCCGGAACGCTGTAAAAAAGTAAAAATGCTTACAAGGATGGCTGGAAAGCCCTGCAGTAGATCTTTCTGCTAACGCGCAGATGATGTAGTAATTGCTATGGAAACTAGCCATTATAATTCAATAAAAAGGGAGAGGGGGGAAAAAAAAGTTAAGTTCATTGTGTTACCTATGACTCGATCGTCACGTTCTTTACATATATTAGCATAAAATCAAGCCCCACTTTTATTCTCAGGGTTTGCTCCGGCTCTGCTTGCACAAAAGGTTTTGTGTGGTTTCAGTACAAAAGACGAGCCCGAAAGAGCGGGGAGGAAAAACTCACTTTGCAAGAAATGGCCTCCCCCCCCTTTTTTTTAAATTCCTGGGTGCAGTACTTGGGGCGTTTGCATAAGTGTGCGTGGGAGCCGCGGGCCTCGCGTCGGAGGCAGCATCTTGGCGGGACCCGGGAGGTTACAGAAAGAGCAGCCTTCTTTCAGGAGAGACGCCACTTGCCAAAAAAAGACAGAGGCACAGGCCCGGGCTGGGCCTGCGGCGGGCGGGGCCAGGGGCTGGGGGCGGGGCTACCTCCCTTGATGGACGTCTCCACCTGCCTGCCCCGCCCCTCGCCGCACTTCCTGCTGGGTACTCCCAGGGCCACGTGGGAGGCCTAGCTGGACAATGTCTCCGGGTGAGCAGATCCACTTCTTCAGACATTTTTAAAATTTATTTATTTATTTATTTATTTATTTATTTATTTATTTATTTATTTATGGTGCTGGGGATGGAGGCCAGGGGGAGGTTCTACCTCTGAGCAACACCCCCCCCCAGCCCTGTTTTTTTTTTTTTTTTTTTTATTCTTTATTTTGAAACAGGGTCTCACTGAGTTGCACAGGGCCTAAGTAGCTGAGGCTGGCCGCGAACCTGCGATCCTCCTGTCTCAGCCTCCCAAGTGCTGGGATGACAAGCGTGCGCCCCCACGCCCGATATCATATTCAAATATTTTAAATGATGTGAGTCACTGCGCTGTTTTGATCCCAGCTCCAGATCCGTGGTCCTGTGTGCGCCTCCTCCTGGGGCCGTCCCGGGATGCTGGGCCCCCGAGGCACTGCTGGTTCTCCTGGGACCGCGAGGGCCTCGGCCCATAGGGGGCGCTCGAGGGAGGCTGGAGGCCGCCCCAGGCCCCTCACCCGAGCACCCAGCTCCCCCACCCATGGCAGCTGGCTCCAGGTCCCCTGGAGACCCCGCACGACCCCTCCTCTAGCACCCTCGGAGTTCTGGTCCGTATCCAGGCATCTCCCGCTCCAGTTTCTCCCCTGGTGACCTTGGCCCAGGTGAAGTCGCTGCTTCCTGCACCGTCTCTGTTTTTCACCAGCATCTTCTGTAAGCTTTTCCATGTTACCCACCAATCCCCCTGTATTCAGTTCCCTCTGTCAGAATACCTGGCGTGGTCTGATTCCTACTTAGACAATCCCCTCCTTTTGGCATTCGGAGGAATCCACCCAAGGGCCCTGTTTGACCAGGTCACTGCCTGGAGAGGGTGAACGCCTGGCCTGTGGGCTGCGCAGACATCCCTTGTCGCTCACATGTTTCTAGAATATGGACACCCCCTCGGCATCCTTCTCAATAGGTCGTTTTGGAACAGCGCTCTTCCTGGCCCCAAGTCAGCAGGTGACGTGGAACTTATTTTTTTAATCTTTCTGTGGAGAATAAGTTCTGTCTCTGAATTGTGACCCGTGAGAACTAGTTGAGCATTTATTTTACGTTTTTTTTTTTTTATTCTATACCAGACGCCCTGCAGTCTGCCTGTGTGAGAATCTTCAGAGAGAAATGGATCCATTTGGTGTGCTCTCCCAATTTATTTTTGCCCCAAAGAACCAACCTGCATACTTACACTTGGTGCAATTCTTAAAAGAATTCCTTAAAACTGAATGAAGCCAACACAAAGTCCTTTGAGAATGGCAGTCCCTTCTCAGTAGGGAAGGAGGACCCTACTGATAACTTCGGCATAATTGCACGTAATGAATTGGATGCGGCCCTCAGCAGTCCTCTGACGGACATCGCCGATCATGTACACGTTGAGGCCCTGGCAGAAATCCTCATCTGGGCAGGGCGGGGCGGCGCACGCTTGTGATCCCAGTACTTGGGAGGCTGAGCCAGGAGGATCGCAGGTTTGAGACCAGCCTCAGCAACTTAGTGAGGTCCTCTGCAAACAAGCAAGACCTTGTTTCAAAACAAAAAATAAAAAAAGGGATTGGGGTAGAGCTCAGAGATAAAATGCCTCTGGGTTCAATTCCCAGGAACACACACACACACACACACACACACACACACACACACACAAAATGATCTTATGTGACTGCAGACACAAGTCACAAGTCATTCTGGGGCCCTCGGAGGTCTCTTCTCCAAATCTGCCCTTCCACATCGGTCTTGAACTGAGCCTGCTGGGGCAGCGTCTGGGGAAACTTCTGATTGCTAGCCTTGTGGGCAGGGCACTGCTGGCCTCAAGCAGACAGAGGCCAGGCCCTCAGGATACCACTGGACATCCTGCAGTATACAGGACAGTCGGATAAGCCAGTTTTCTGTGATTCTAACAAAACGCCGGAGACCATCAATTTATAAAGAGAAAAAGTTTCATTGGGCATGGTTTTGGGAGCTCCACTCTGTGATGGGTTGAGCCTCGTCGCTTTTGGGCCTGTGAGGGGCAGCACGTCCTGGTGGGAAGAAAAGGAGTAAAGGCAAAGGAAAGGGGCTGGGATGTCTTTACCCAGACCCCTCAGGGGCTCAGCACGTGACCTGGTGGCTCCAGAAGGTTCCACCACCTCTCAGTGGCGCCACCTGGTAGACGTAGCCTTTAACACACGGGCCAGATGAGGACTTCCACGCAGAGGTAACGGGCTGAGAATCTGCGGCCCCAGCTCCCGTCCCCACCCCGGGTGAGACGTCCAGTCGTCCAGGGCTGCGTTTCCTGAGCAGAGACTCTTCCCTGTTTATTTTCAGTAGTCACACGTTAGCACAGAGCAGAGACACATTTTCTAGGACGCCGTCTAAAGAGATCCCCGTCCCACCCCAGGCGGCTCCTCTGACCCCGCTCTGTTCGTGGCTTTCTGGGTCTGGCCTGGGGCTCTCTTCCTAGCTGCTGAGGTTTGGATAAGGCTGGGGTGTGTTCCCCAGAGTTCCTGTGTTGACATTTAAGCCCCGCTGCGAGGTGTTCAGAGGTTGAAAGCTTAGTCCAGGTGTGGTTTTTTTAGGCCAGTCCTCTTGGACTTCTCCACACCATGATCTCCTCCACATTGGAACTCTGCTAAAATAATTTAGCCAGCAACAAGCAAGCCCTTGGACCACCGGAACTGTGAGCCAGATGAACCTTTATTTCCTATAATGTTTTCCAGCCTTGGGTATTTTGTTATAGCAACGGAAAACGGACTCATACTCTGGCTGCTTGCTGCTGAGGTCAACCCAGGCCTGGTCTAAAGGTCCTCTTCCAAGTTAAGATTGAACCGAGACTATGTCTCCCACGGGTCTGACTGACAGATACTGAGAAAGGTTCTTAGCATCCTAATAAGCGTCTCCCTCTTACCGGAAGTCCCTCGAACGTGTTCTGTCTGGTCCTCTCTTCATCCCACCATCCTCAGTCTAATGGGACTCTCCATTCATTCACCAAATATAACCAGCTGAAGGGACATATGTGGGCCTTGGGTGGCTCCTTGTAACAAATACAGAGTTGCTAAGCTTTGTCCTGGGCTCTGCAGGTTTGCATCCTGGCTTCGTTTAAGGTGAGAAAGGCACAGCACACTCCCACGCCTCCAGTGTGGCGGTGGCTCTTCTAGGAAAACCCCAGCTTCCTTTTGTAATGGGGCCGCAGCGCCTCCAGGGCTCAGCCACCTGCCGATGACTCCTCTCTGGCCTGCCAGGGCAGATGCACGGACTTGTGAGACTCGGCTTTTCTACCTCTGGGCCACACCACAGCCCTATTTCATAATTTATTTGGAAACAGGGTCTCACTGAGTTGCTGAGAGCCTCACTCAGTAGCTGAGGCTGGCTTCGAACCTGCGCGATCCTCCTGTCTCAGCCTCCCAAGCGCGGGGATTACAAGCGTGCGCCACCACGCCCGGTCCTACGTTTTATTCTGTATTTTGAAGCAGGGTCTCACTGAGTTGCAGAGGGCCTCACTAAAGTAGTAGCCAAGGGTGTTTGTGAACCGCGATCCTCCCATCTCAGGCTCCAATCACGAGATTCTCAGAAGCAAAGACTCTTCACCGGAGCTTGAATTCTGGAAGTAAAAGATACCAGAATTGGGGGAGGGTGTCTTGGAACGATAAACTAGTTGTATTTTTTAAAATCGCAGTATTTTGTAATCAAAGTCTTCCTCCCACCCCTCCACCAACAAAATTGATTCTCACACCCACGGGTGCTGCTGGCCACGGGGGGCACATCGCCTACAAAGACACAAGAAGGGAGCTTCTCCTTGCCTCTGTGGATAGATGGCCGCCGCCGCAGGCGCCTGGGACACAATAGGGAGCGGTGGAGAGCGTGGTCCACAGAAGGCACGGCTCGGGCTGACCTGGGCCAGGCAGGTGCAGAAGCTTCGGGTCCTCTAAGGGATGCTAAAAGTCTGCGCCTCCGTGTTGAGATGCAAAGATCCCTTTGCAATTGGGCAACGGGTCCAAATCCCAAATGCAGCGGGGTCTGAGAAGCGACACCTGCCTGTCAGGCGATGGGGATGGAGATCAGCTTGCTGTACGTGCCCCACTTTGAACCACAGCAAAACATCACGTACCCCATAAATACTTGCCTTTATTATATTTCAATGATGATGATGATAATAATAACAACAATAATAATAATAATATAGCTTGGACCACTTCTGCCCATGCTTCCTTGGTTCACATTTCCTGGGGAAGGCAGCGCGGGCGAGCAGAGGGCCCGCGCCTTGGTTACGAGCATGACTCTGAGGCCGGAGCGCAGGGCTCACGTTCCCGTCCTGCAACCGCGAATGCGCTGCCTGGTTTCCCTGTGCCTCAGTTTCCCCATCTGTAAGAGGAAGTTGGCGGTAACGGTGCCTACCTTGTAGCGTTGTTGGGCGGCTCGAGTTAAGAGTCAGCAGAGCCTTTGTTAGCCGCTCTACAGAACGCGTGTAAGCAGGCTTATGCACGGGAAGCAACAGCGCATCTATTATTTTCTTTTTTTTTTTTCCCCCCCATGGTACTGGGGATGGAACCCAGGGGCATTCGACCTCCAAGCTACAACCCCAGCCCTATTTTTTATTTTCTTTCTTTCTTTCTTTCTTTCTTTCTTTCTTTCTTGTATTGGGGATGAAACCCAGGGGCATTTGACCTCCAAGCTACACCCCCAGCCCTACTTTTTTTATTCTTTTTATATTTATTTATTTATTGTGGTATTGGGGATGGAACCCAGGGGCATTCGACCTCCGAGCTACAACCCCAGCCCTATTTTTTATTTTCTTTCTTTCTTTCTTTCTTTCTTTCTTTCTTTCTTGTATTGGGGATGAAACCCAGGGGCATTTGACCTCCAAGCTACACCCCCAGCCCTATTTTTTTATTCTTTTTATATTTATTTATTTATTGTGGTATTGGGGATGGAACCCAGGGGCATTCGACCTCCGAGCTACACCCCCAGCCCTATTTTTAAATTCTTTTTATATTTATTTATTTATTGTGGTATTGGAGATGGAACCTAGGGGCATTCGACCTCTGAGCTACATCCCCAGCCCTATTTTTTATTCTTTTTATGTTTATTATTTATTTATTTATTTATTTATTTATTTATTTATTTATTGTGGCATTGGGGATGGAACCCAGGGGCATTCTACCTCCGGGCTTATTTATTTATTTATTTATTGCAGTATTGGGGATGGAACCCAGGGGCTTTCTACTCCCGAGCTATACCCCCAGCCCTAACTTTTATTTTTTTTTTATGGTACTGGGGTTCCTGGAAGCCCTTCTACCTCCGGGCCACACTCCCAGACTTATTTTTACATTTTTATTTGGAAACAGGGTCTCCTAAGCCAGCGCGCGCGGCTGGCTTCGAACCTGCGCAATCCTCCTGTCTCCGCCTCCCAAGCGCGGGGATTACAAGCGTGCGCCACCACGCCCGGCCCTACGTTTTATTCTTTATTTTGAAACAGGGTCTCACCGAATTGCAGAGGGCCTCACTAAAGTAGTAGCTAAGGGTGTTTGTGAACCGCGATCCTCCTGTCTCAGCCTCCCGAATGCCGGGGTTACAAGCGTGCGCCGCCACGCCCGGCTCTGTCTTAGAAGCGAGTGCATTTTTTGTTGTGTGTGAGCAGGGGCCTTTCCAGCAGTCGTGGCGGGTGAGAAGGGCAGGCAGCAGGTCCGAAATTGTTCTCTCCAACTTTCAGATGGGAAAACTGTGGCCCAAAGGGCTTGCCCGGGGCCACGCGGCAGCCCCAGGGCAGAAGGCGGCTGGGTGAGTCTGGCCCCCTCGCCTCTTCGATACCCTCCCTACCAGCGAGTCAGAAACGCTGCCACCCGCCAGATGCCACATGACAATAAGGTGCATTTTTTTTTTTTTTTTTTAGAGAAAGAGAGAAGGGAGCAGAAGGTGGAAAAGAACTGTCTCATCACAAATTTCTCTCTGGCCCTCTTCCCAGACATGAAGTTTCTTGAAAGGCTGACAAGATTCAGGGCAGGAGAGGGAGGGGTGCTGGGCAGCCTCAGGGGGCGGGGGGGGGGGCGGGCTTGAAATGAAGGCCCTGGCTTCTTCTCAGGGACCAGGGGAAAGATGGGGTCCCCCAAGGCACAAGGAAAACGCAGACCTCCTCACAAAAGAGAAAAAGGAAGAGCCGGGCGTGGTGGCGCACGCTTGTCATCCCAGCATTCGGGAGGCTGAGACGGGAGGGTCACGGTTCGCGGACAGCCTCAGCTACTTAGTGAGGCCCTCTGCAACTCAGTGAGACCCTGTTTCAAAATAAAGAATAAAAAATAGGGAAGGGTGTGGAGCTTGGAGGTAGAACGCCCCTGGTTCCATCCTCAGTACTGCAAAACTAAAGAAAGGAAAATAAAAGAAAGAACAAAAAATGGGGCTGGGGGTGTAGCTCAAAGGCAGAATGCCCCTGGGGTCATCACCAGTACAACAAAAATAAGTTAAGAAAGAAAAAGAAAGAAAGAAAGAAAGAAAGAAAGAAAGAAAGAAAGAAAGAGAGAGAAGAATTAAAAAATAGGGCTGGGGGGGTATAGATCAGAGGTAGAATGCCCCTGGTTGCATTACCAGTACAGCAAAAATATGTAAAGAAAGAGAAATAAATAAATAAATAAATAAATAAATAAATAAATAAATAAATAATAGGGCTGGGGTTGTAGCTCAGAGGTAGAATGCCCCTGGTTCCACCCTCAGCACTGCAAAAATTAAGAAAAAGAAAGAAAGAAAGAATAAAAAATAGGGCTGGGGGTGTTGTAGCTCAGAGGTAGAATGTCCCTGGGTTCAATCCCCAGTACTGCAAAAATGAATGAATGAATGAATAAACACAGGGCTAGGGGTGTCGCTCAGAGATAGAATGCTCCTGGGTTCCAGCCCCAGTGCCACAAAAAAGAAAGAAAGAAAGAAAGAAAGAAAGAAAGAAAGAAAGAAAGAAAGAAAGAAGAAAGAAAGAGAAAGAAAGAAAGAAAGAAAGAAAGAAAGAAAGAAAGGAAGGAAGGAAGGAAAAGAAAGGAAAGGAAAAAGAAATAACAGAGAACACCGGGAGGGCACCCATGGAGCGCTGAGTGAGTGGGAACCAGTGTGGACGCCCGGCCGCGCCAACTCCTCCCGGCCCTTGGCACCACGGGAGGGAGCGTAAAGAGGGTTAAAAGATGCCCTCGCCGCTCCCGGGTCCCAGGGAGATAAAACCACCGCTGGGAGACCCAGGACAATTTTTATGTAGGATTAGAAAACAAAAATCAATATTTAATTATCTGTAAGCTTTTTGTGTCGCTGAATCTTTAGTGGTCCAACAGGACGCGCCGGCTGCCAGGCAGGAGTAAGTCATTAAAGACGCAGCCTCGCGCCCCGGCCCTTTTTAGTGTCGAGCCATAAATAGAGTACATTATCGTGGCTCCGGCGCTGGTATTGTTATTTATCTTTACAATCTCTATTTACCTCTATTTATAGCAGATTTCCCCCATCTATTCTGAGGCCAGGTTAACTTTAACGGAGTTCATGAAAAAAAAAAAAAAGGTACTTAAAACTTTGGAACAAGCGTCTGTGGACAGATGGCAAGGTTTTGAGACGCGACGTGTCTCAGAAGGCCCATCTGAAAGGTGTTGATTTTTTTTCCCCCGTCTTTTCTTACTGCCTACACTTCTCCCGTGACGTCTGTCCAGGGCGCTCCGTCTCTGGCACGGGAGCCACGGAGGCTCTGCGCACACTGGCGAGGACAGAGGTCCGGGGCGCCGGCCTTGAAGGTGCCGCCTGAACTCTGGCCTTTCCATCTCAGGGACAAGGAAACTCCGCTCAGCCAGGGATCCTTAACCAGACTTCCTACTGTGCCGTCTCCTCTGAGCCCTGGTCTCACCGGGTTACAGTCGTCCTGTCTGTGACCTGCCCGCCGTCCCCATGACCTCTAGGCAGGGACAGAATCCGGGCTGCTGGCACGGTCCAACTGCCCGGCCCAATTTCTGCGGGCAGTGGCTGCAGAATAAACACAAACGGCAGTCCTGTGGGCGAGCAGGGCCGGCAGCCCTGTATTATACAGAGGGGTTATTATAGGAGACACGAGGCTCCTGTAATAAAGTTCAAAGGGGCGATAGGTGGACCCAGCTGGAATTCCGCCCTTGGAGCTGACTCCCCAGGGCTGCTGGGCAGGGTCATTAGCTCCCCTGGGCCTCAGCGTCTTCACCGAGGGACCCGCGTAGACCAGTGCCTGGCGCAGGAAACGCATCACACACGCTGGTTCTGCGTCATTAATCCAGAGACCCACGTAACTTTTTTGTTTTGCTTTTGGCACTGGGCATGGGGCCCAGGGGTGTTCTGGCTCTGAGCTATATCCCCAGCCCTATTTTAGTTTTGATTTGGAAACTAAGTTGCCGAGGCTGGCTTCCAACCTGCAGCTCTCTTGTCTTGGCTCCTGGAGTACTGGGATTACAGGTGCGGGCACCACGCCAGGCCCCGGACAGCTGTTTAGGACTAATGTGAAAGTGGGAAAATAGATGGATGAGTGGATGGGTGGATGAGTGAGTGGATGAGCGAGTGGATGGATGGGTGGGTTAGGGAGGAAGAAACGGGTGGATGAATGGGTGAGTGGATGAGTGGGTAGAGGGATGGAGGATGGGGGATGGTGGATGGATGATGGATGGATGGATGGATGGATAGAAGGATAGGTGGATGGGTAAATAAATAAATGGATGGGTGGATGGATGGATGGATGGATGGATAGAAGGATGGATGGATTGAAGGTTGGGTGGACAGCCAAATAAACAAATGGATGGATGGTTGGATAGATGGATGGGTGGATGGATGGATGGATGGATGGATGGATGGATGGATAGAAGGTTGTTGAACAGCCAAATAAACAAATGGATGGATGGATGGATGGATACAGGGATGGAGGATGGGAATGGATGATGGATGGATGGATGGATGGATGGATGATGGATGGATGGATGGATGGATAGAAGGATGGGTGAATGCATAAACAAATAAATGGATGGGTGGGTGGATGGGTATGTGGATATAGGGATGGAGGATGGAGGATGGATGGGTAGGTGGATAGAGAGAGCGATGGTTGGATAGATGAATATATACATGGATGGATGGGTGGAAATGTAATCTGAGGGGAGGGTTTAGAGACATTTTTGCTTATGAGTTTAAAAAATAAGGCAGTATAGAAACAGATTTGAGTATTTATATTTTAAAAAGCCCACATGTAATAAGGGCAGCATTTCCAGCCAGTTCTAAAAGGATTCTGCTGCATACAGCGCCGGGACATTCGAGTGACCACTAGAGGACAGAGACAGAGTCATCTGCTGCCTGGGAGGCACTCGGCAGAACCAGCTCCCCGCGGGCTGGCGGGAACCGTGAAAGGAAAAGCTCTACGGCCCCGTGAAAGGAAAAGCTCTACGGCCCCGGGAGGGCCGGCAGGGCAGGTGGGGCTCCTGTTTCATGACCTTAAGAAGTGAGGGTGTGTCCAAGTATAAAAACAAATCATGAGCTATAAAAAAGCACAAATTGATTAGACTGCATAAAACAAACATACTGACGAATTTCAAAATAATTTATAATTATATAAAATTATATATATATTGCGGGTCTGGGGATGGAACCCAGAGCCATTTGACCTCCGAGCTATACTCCCTGCCCATTTTTTTATTCTTTATTTTGAAACCGGGTCTCACTGAGTTGCAGAGGGCCTCGTTAAGTAGCTGAGGCTGTCCGCGAACCGCGATCCTCCGGTCTCAACCTCCAAAATGCTGGGATTACAAGTGTGCGCCACCACACCCGGCTTAGACATGATATATATTTAAAAACTTTCTAATATCAAGAAAGCAAAAAATCCAGGTCAGTCTGAAAGACAAGTATATGCACATTACATAAATCAAAGAAAGTGTAGCTGTGGCTTAAAAGAGCACCCGGTACCGGATAAATTTCACTAGCGATAAAAGAAGCGAAACTTCTCTGAACACACGCAGTTAAAAATGATCAGAATTGTAACTCTGCTAACACATGCAGCTTGTGGAGGATGACGGTGAAACGGGCGCCTTTGGACGCCGTGGCTGCCACCTCCCCGCAGCACACGAGGAGATGCTTCTGTGCTCTGCCTTAAGACTGCGTGGGCTTTTGTGACGTGGTGTCTTTGGGTCGGAGTTGAGAGAGACGGTTTCAGTGAGCTTCCCTGCATCGGGTTCCTCTCAGCCTGAGTGTTAATAGCTCACTTTGTGGTTTTTTTGTTTGTTGGTTTAGCAAACGCTTAGCGGGAGCCATGGCAAGTTGAATTACGTTGAACCTCCGACTCGGAAACTCCATTTTCTGAAATCTTCCCTGAAGTACTACTTGGCAAAAGTGGCTATAGGGATCTCTTTTCAAGAATGTTACAAAGTAGTTAAAGATAACAGGGAGAAGATGAAAACAAGCTAGTTGCCCACCAAGCAGGAAATGGTTAGGTAAACTAACGTGGTTACAGTTTCAACTTAAACCATAAAAGGATACTATGCAGCCCTGAACAAGATATATGGTAGCCATCTTAGGTAAACCAAGATGGCTACAGTTTCATCCTAAACAGAATGCAAAGCAGCCATGAAAAAGGGCAAGGCAGTTTAACACCTGCCTTCCCTCTGGGGACATGTCCTGTTTAAATGATTAAGAGAGAACAGGGATTTCTAAAATGAATCTCTATCATGGTCCAATTCATGGAGTTGAGTTAAGTATGTATATTACCAAGGGCTCAGAGGAAGGCAGTTTGAACACACGGACTCTTTTTTTTTTTTTTTGGTGGTACTGGGATTCCTGGACGCCCTTCTACCTCCGGTATACACTCCCGTGGGCTACACTCCCAGACCTTTTTTTTTTTTTAATGTGGAAACAGAGTCTCTTAAGCCACCGAGGCTGGCTCTGAACCAGCGTGATCCTCCTGTCTCCGCCTCCCAAGCACGGGGATTACAAGCGTGCGCCACCACGCCCAGCCACACGGACTCTTTTTATCTCTCTCTTTCTGCAATATTTAGCTTGTGGCCGTTTGTGTCACCAGAATAGCTTCTCTGTCTCGGGTACCTGCCCACCAAGCCAGCCCCAGGAGTCAGCCTCTGGCGATACCTCTGCCGGCCTCTCCTAAAGCACTTGGAGGCCCCCGTACAGCGCTCAGGATGGCGCCTCCCGTCACGGCAGTGGGCGAGACCTGTGCCGGGCCACCCCGTGCTGAAGATCCTTCTCATGCTTTTTGCCCGGCCCCTTGCCCACCCGGACGTCTCCAGAAAGGCTCAGCCCCCCCTTCCACAGGCAGCGCGCCCAGTGCCCAGCCTGTGACGCCTCCTGACGGCTCTTTCTCTGCAGAACAGGACAGCGGAGGACCAAGGGCTGCTGGCAACAATGCCACTCAAGCAGTGCTTTTTATTTAATTGAAGTGAAATTCACGTTGCATACGCTCGACCCTTTTAAAATGTGTAAAGTGCCTGGTTTAGTGGTGATTTTTTTTTTTTTTTTTTTTTTTTGCGGGTCTGGGGATGGAACCCAGGAGCATTCGACCTCCGAGCTACACCACCTGCCCTATTTTTTTATTCTTTATTTTGAAACCGGGTCTCACTGAGTTGCAGAGGGCCTCACTAAGTAGCTGAGGCTGTCCGCGAACCGCGATCCTCTGGTCTCAGCCTCCCGAATGCTGGGATCACAAGCGTGTGCCACCACGCCCGGCTTTGCAATTTACGTTTTTAAACATATTCCAGACAATTCTTGCAAACACCCTAGTTTCTGTACCCTGGCCCCGGCATTGCGTGTTCTGTTCTAACAACGAATGACTCTCTGCTCCCGCGTCTGTTAATTTACAATCCCTAGACTGTGAGGATCTTCAGAGAGAGAGAGAGAGAGAGAGAGAGAGAGAGAGAGAGAGAGAGAGGAGATTCATAGATATGTCCATGAAGGTGAACTGTGTATTCCCATGCGGGCAGTGCTCTCTGGGCTGTACTAGCAGGAGATACACCTCCCAGTTTCATTGTAAGGTTTATTTATTTATTTATTTATTTATTTATTTATTTATTTGGTGGTACTGGGGTTCCTGGAAGCCCTTCTACACTCCCAGGGGCTACACTCCCAGACCTATTTTTTAACCTTTTCATTTGGAAACAGGGTCTCTTAAACCAGCGCGCGGCTGGCTTCGAACCAGCGCGATCCTCCTGTCTCCGCCTCCCAAGCATGGGGATTACAAGCGTCTGCCACCGCGCCCGGACCCATTGTAAGGTTTAAATCACATGATATCTGTAAAAGGTTGCATGCTGGGCTGGCGTCAAAGGGAGTATCCATCGCGCCCAGGCAGGGCTCCTGGGAAGGGGCACTCGGTTTCACAAGACCTATAATAATATAAATAAAGCACCTCCGTCAGGCAAGCCGAGTCCCAGGTCCGAATCTGAGACCCCGGGCTCCACCTCTGTCACCTGCTGGGAAGCTCAGGACAAGTTCTAAACCTCCTTCTGCAAATACAGGAGAGAATCCAGGCTGGTAACCACCGCCAGGGCCTGGTTGACTCCGAGAGCCCTCCTGCGGGTATTAGACCCACCTCTCAAATGTACGCTCCGAGGCCTCTGGAAACCCCAAGGAAAGGCCAGAAGCAGCCAGAGTCCCGACCGGGTGGGCCCGACACCAGGATCTGGGCGCTTTCTGCCTTCTGGTCACCATGATAACAAACCCTAACCACCGAGCATCCAGCACTTCCCTGCGTTGGCCCGACCTCAGATCCACGCGCACTGCAAACCCACGATCGTTCCCACAAGCCTGGGTGGGGGGGCGCCTCTGCAATCCCATTTCCAAGATGAGAAGACTGAGGTTTATCGACTGCCTGGGGGAGCAAGGACTTGAGCCCTGGACTGTGCCCCACGGAGCCACTCCAGTGAGGTGTTCAAAGCAGCCCAAGCCCGCTAGGAGAACAGGCCGAGCCAGAAATAGCTGCGGCTCCCTCCCTTCCCCACCCGGGGAAGAAGGGAGCAAAGAGGGATGGAAGTGTCCTGCTCTCGGGCTTGGCTTTTTCCTCTTAATCACCAGCTCTCTCCCTCTCTCTTTCTGTCTCTCTCTCCCTCTCTCTCTTTCTCACTGTCTTTATCTATCTCTTTCTCACTGTATCTGTCTATCTATCTCTTTCTCTCTCCCTCTATCTCTTTCTCTCTCTCTGTCTCTCTCTCTATCTCTCTCCCTCTGTCTCTTTCTCTTTCTCTCTCTCTGTCTCTCTCCCTTTCTCTATCTCTCTCTGTCTCTGTCTCTTTCTCTCTCTGTCTCCCTCTGTCTCTTTCTCTTTCTCTGTCTCTCTGTCTCTCTCCCTTTATCTCTCTCTGTCTCTGTCTCTTTCTCTCTCTGTCTCTCTGTCTCTCTCTCTGTCTTTTTCTCTCTCTGTCTCTGTCTCTTTCTCTCTGTCTTTCTCTCTCTGTCTCTTTCTGTCTTTCTCTCTCTCTCTCTCTCCCTCTCTCTCTCTCTCTGTCTCTGTCTGTCTCTCTCTGTCTCTTTCTCTCTCTCCTTCTCTCTCTCTCCCTCTCTCTCCCTCTCTGTCTCTCTCTACCCCTCCCTCCCCCAGTCATCCCAGTTAGCACCGGCCACCAGAGGCCTGCACCAGGAGTAAGCTGCAGAAACCTCACAGATGCCCCGGGAAGCTCAAGCCGGGAAGCTCTCAGCATATGTCTACATGGTTAATTGACTTAATTGCTGTGCGCTGGGCGATTAGCTCTCCTGATCCACCCCAGCGGCCACAGAACGTACTTAATGGTGTTCACTTTATTTGTATGTTAAGCTCCAGTTACTATTACGGGAACTTTTCATTTGCTGATTACCCCATAAATATATAATTGGAGCCGCGGGGAGAAAGGAGCCGGAGCCTCTCACCAGAGCTCCTCCGGTTCTGATGAGAGGCGCCGTTCATCCACCCGCTGGGCCGCTGTTTCTTGAGCACCTAATATGTGCTAAGTCTGCTGCTAGGGTCTGGACACCAAATGGCAAATAAATCATGAAAAATAACTGCTCCGCTGCAGGGAGAAGGCAGGCAGTACCTAAGACATATTCGCATGCGGTCATTTTATTTTATTTACTTTTATTGTGTGGTACTCGGGATTGAATTCAAGGGCATTTGACCCCTGAGCTACCTCGCCAGCCCTTTTTATTTTTTATTTTGAAACAGGATCTCACTTGGTTGCTGAGACTCTTGACAAGTTGCCGAGACTGGCCTTGAACCTGTGGTCCTCCTGTCTCAGCCTCCCAAGTACTGGGCTTACAGGCCTGTGCCCCCACACCCGGCTCATGCAATCTTTTTTTTTTTTTTTGGTGGTACTGAGGATGGAACTCAGGGGCCTTCTACCTCTGGGCTACACTCCCAGACCTAC
Organism: Muscardinus avellanarius; assembly: GCF_963383645.1. Lineage (NCBI taxonomy): Eukaryota > Metazoa > Chordata > Mammalia > Rodentia > Gliridae > Muscardinus > Muscardinus avellanarius. Next base: position 19,877,054 of record NC_137807.1, read on the forward strand.
TTTATGTTTTATTTGGAAACAGGGTCTCTTAAGCCAGCTGAGGCTGACTTCGAACCTGCGCGATCCTCCTGTCTCAGCCTCTCAAGCGCGGGGATCACAGCGTGCGCCACCACGCCCGGCTTCATGCAATCATTTTAAATAAGAACTATAAAGAAAATAAAATAGAGTGATGGGACACAGTGAGCAGAAGTTTGCTTGGGCCCAGATGGTCTGGGGAGGTTTTTCTGGGTAAGACATGAATGGGTGGTATGAGATTTCTCTGCAAGACCCCGATATAAGAAGGAGCCAGCCAGGTGAGGTCGGCCAGTCTCAGAAAGCCAAGAGCTGTCGATTTACCCGCACATACGGAAGCCAGAGAGACTCACATAGAAACAGAAGAGACTTTGGATAAACAAGGAGAGAGACCAGCAGGCTGGGTGGAAAGGGCGTAAGAGGAGGGAAAAAAGAACTGGGGAAAGAAAGAGGTCACAGGATGCTGCGCTCTGCGTGAAGGTGTCACCACCGCCAGGCTCACTGATATGTTCCGGGAGGGGTGGGGCCGGGGCGGGGCCCGGAGGGAAGCACAGGGCTACATCAGCCACTTAGAGGAGGGCAGAGTCCTTTGCTCACAGTTTTTGGAGATTTCAGGGTTTAGTCCATGTGAGGCTGGGTCTGCGGAGGTCGGAGCTTAGTAGTGGGAAACAGAGGGGGGAGGGGAGGGAGGGAGAGAGAGAGAGGGAGAGAGAGAGAGAGGGAGAGAGAGGGAGAGAGGGACAGAGAGAGAAACAGAGACAGAGAGACAGAAACAGAGAGACAGAGAGAATTGAGGGATGTCTGGTGCTGTAGAGACCACTGAGGCTGTAGGTGGGGTGAGGTGGGGGCAAGAGGGGAAACCGAGTCACCCACAAGGGTCCACCTTCAGCCCTGGAGGTGGAAAGAGGGTGGCCTGGCCCAGGTCAGAGTGGAGCAGAGAGAGAAAACTCTGGATGCTTGTGGGTGGGTTGAGGAAGCAGATGGCTAGGATTTAGATTGAAATTCACATGGCACCATCATCCCAATAGCCTAAGCTATTGGGATGATGGTGAACAAAAAAATCAGATCTTAGGCCCTGCCCTGCACAGACAGTGAGCCCTGCACGTTTAATGTTTTACTCTGCTGCTAAAAACACCTGGGGAGGAACAGGTAGGGATGGGCAACGTGTGTTTTTGGAAAGAGCACCTGTGGCCCAGCCAGTTTAGAAGGGATACCATCAGGAGGGCTGCCGGAGAGGCCTTTGCTGAAACCCAGACAGGGCGGAGAGCGGGGTGGCCCGGCCGGCACCAGGAGCATGGAGGGGTGGGTTACGGTCACTTGACTATTTAACCAAACTCGGAAGGAAGCGCCCACAGCCCATCAACTTGGTTGGAACCCGAGTCACACCTGTCCTGGAAACAGAGTCCTGAATGGTGCGGCTCTATCCCAAACGACTGCCAGTTGCCCTGTCTTAATCCTCCTCGAGTTGGGTGGAGGTAAGGGGAGGATAGATCAAAATTAGAATGATATCATGCAGAAAATAATCT
>NC_137807.1:19883591-19906091 GCF_963383645.1 Muscardinus avellanarius
GGAGGAAAGGTTTATCTGGGCTCACGGTTTCAGAGGGCTCAGTCCATGGTCCCTTGGCCTCATCGCTAGGGGCCTGTGTGGAGGCAGAGCAGGGCTGTCATGGTGGTTGAAAGTCTGGACAAAATATCCTCTTCGAGGCCACACACCCAGGGACGCACCTCCTCCCCTTGCCCCTGCTCGCAGGGCTCCCACCACCTTGCAATGGTGCCACCCGGGACCACGCCCTCAACACACCACAGGGGGCTGTGGAGACACTCCAGCTCAAGCTGTTCCCACACCTGAGGGCGCAGCCTCCCTCTAGCCTGTGGAGACGCCCAGGCGGAGGGTCCCTCGGAGCCAGCGTCTGCAAGGGCCGCTCCACTGGCCCTGGACGGCGTGCGACTCGAAGGCAGAGGCCCCTTCTTTTCTTGCTCTGTGGCTCTCTAAGCCTGGCGTGTGGGCTTGCAGCGTTTACCCAAAGTGTCTTGTGCGAATGAATGAATGAATGAATGAATGAATGAGAGATCGACGGGGCAACTAGCATTTTCTCTTTCTTTCTTTCTTTCTTTCTTTCTTTCTTTCTTTCTTTCTTTCTTTCTTTCTTTCTTTCTTTCTTTCTTTCTTTCTTTCGTGGTACTGGGGTTCCTGGAAGCCCTTCTACCTCCGAGCTACACTCCCAGACCTATTTTTATATTTTTATTTGGAAACAGGATTTCTTAAGCCAGCGCGACCGGCTTCTAACCAGGGCAATCCTCCTGTCTCCGCCTCCCAAGTGCAGGGATTACAAGCGTGCGCCACCACGCCTGGCACGCAACTAGCATTTTCTAAATGCCCACTCTGGGCCAGGCTAAAGTGTTTGTGTATACTTTATCCCATTTCTAGCATAAGACCCTTATGAAGCCAGGTGTGATGGTGCGCCATTTGTTTTTATCAATAAAGTTTTATTGGGACAGGGCCACGCTCATCTAGTTGCATGTTGTCTATGACATTATGGGATCTGAGTGGAAACAGACCTACAGCCCATAAAGCCTAGAGTGTTTGCTCTCTGGTCCTCTGCAGAAGTTGTTTTCTGTGGAGATGTCCTGTAAGGATGGACTGCGACCGCTGGTGTCCCGGCCATAGTGTGTCCACTGTGCTGCCTGGACTCATTGTGAACTCCCGGGACATGCTGCCCTGTGCTGGCCTTGGGGACCTGCTCAGCCACTCAGGGCTCAGTATTTGGGAGACTGAGACAGCAAGATCACAGCTTTGAGGTCAGCCTCAGCAATTTAGCAAGACCTCCAGGCATTTAACAAGACCCTATACATACATGAGTGTAGCTCAAAGATAGGACACCCCTGGGTTCAATCCCCAGTACCACAAAAGAAAGAAGAAATAAGACTCGTGAAGCAAGTATCATTTAAATAGTGAACCAATAGCCGGGCGTGGTGGCACACGCTTGTAATCCCCGCGCTTGGGAGGCTGAGACAGGAGGGTCGCACCGTTTTGAAGCCAGCCTCAGCTACTGAGTGAGGCTCTCAGCAACTTAGCGAGACCGTATTTCCAAATAAAGTATAAAATAGGTCTGGGAATGTAGCCCGGATTTCATCCCCAGCACCACAAAAATAATAATAACAAAATAGCATGCCAACAATCGTAATGACCAAGACAGGTAGCTATCATCTGTGCCCACGGACCAGGCCTGGGGCCACACATTTTGCGCACACCCTCACCCAGAATCTGGCAGGGAGGGCGCGTCCTCAACTCCCATTTCACAGATAGGGAAGAGGAGCCTCTGCCTGGGTCCAGCACTGGCACAGCTCTGCGCCACGACGTGCAGCAGAACGGGCTGTCATCTTTGAAGTTCCTGCCGGTCACCCCGAGCTGCAGAGCCGCCTGCGTGCCGGCTCGGGCGGGAGGAGAGGGGGGCAGGGACTCGACGCGGGGTGTGCGGGCAGGGCGGGTGCGTCCCCACCCGGGAAGCCCCGCCGCAGCGCCTCGCAGCAGCAGCAGCAGGCAGAGCCCTGGGTGCCCGGCGCCCCCATGATTGGCAGCCCGCAGATGGCGGGGGTGCCTTGGAATTTATTATCCAAGCATGCCTTTCTGAGGGGCCTCGCTGCCTGACACCGCATTATGAGAAAGCTGGGAATGGTTAGCCGACCCCATCTGTTAGCCAAAGCGGGCGCTCAGTGGGTGGGGACGTCTGCGGAGTCATTTCAAAGGAATTTCTCTGAAGCCGAGGCCAGGGTGGAAGGTTATCTGCCCTGGGCCCTGGGCTGCCTGGCTTGGGGGTTGGGGGCTTGGGGTGATGTGTATGTTTGGTGGGAAGGGGGGGGGAGCTTTCCTTCCACGTTCTAAACCCGAAATTGCCAAGACCTCCCTCCCCCGCACCCGATTCCAGCATCAACTCTGCGTCGCAAGCATCCTTCATGGAGAAAACCTACCAGCGTCTCCAAGACGAATCTGGGACAGATGGGATTAAATGCAGTTATCTGAATTAATACGGGCACCGCTAATGAATCCAGGAGCCGGGGGATAATTACAAGTGCCTGCTCTGGATGTGGTAAAGCAGTAGGTCCGATGATCCCTCCCTCGCCCTCCCACCAGCGAGGTGCCCTGGGTGAGGACCGCCCCCGCTGCCCAGGGGGCACTCTTGGGTCTCGGGGTTTGACCTGGGGAGGTCGGTGTCAGCGGCAGGTGGGAACGGAGGGGAGGCTTCCGTGTTGTAGACGGGAGGCTCATCTGTGCTTAGAAGGACGGGGTTCAAGTGGGTTCACGTGCAGACCCCGCTGGGCGATGCTGAGGCCTGCAGCCCCTCCTAGGGGGTCAGCGGAATGGGGCGGTCCCACCTCTGCGGCTCAGCAGCACCCAACCGAGGCACCTCTGTGGTCCCCAGGAGCGGCTCAGCCCAGGCCGTGGAGGATTGCTTCTGCGATTCGTGAAGGGTGCGTGTTTGACATTGTAGCTGGGTTGACCTCCCCACTCCAGCCTTCTGCAGCGGGACCGGCTCCGGAGGCTGCCCTTCCCGCACTGACGCGTCCAGGGGGCTCAGGGACCTGGTGCTGGTTCATTCTCACTGTGACATGGGGGGTGGGGTGGAGAGAAGAGGACCTCTGCTTTTATGACGGGGCGTCTGCCGAGGCCGGCCCCACACACATAACCATACGCCTCACTTTCCCTTCCAAAGCTTAGCATGATTGCCCTTGAATAATTAATTGGCTATTTAATTGTTAAACGGCTACCTTCCTCGCTAGACGGCAGAGTCCACGCCGTATCGCACGCTGAACGATGGTGTGTCTGGGAGGCCGGACTCTGCCCCAGAGCACAGAAGCTCCACCGGGGCCTGTGCCTGGGCTGCAGGCCAGTTTCCCCAGCACCCCAACAGCATCTTCTCAGGGGCCGAGGGGGGCGGCCCCAGGCTGACCCAGCCACCCGCCCTCGGCGAGGGGGCCACGCTGCTTCGCCCCACGGGCTCGGCCAGCAAGCGGGGCTGTGCGGGCCGCCAGGGGCTGGGGTGGCCTCCGCCCGTCCAGCCCTGCGCCTGGCTGGGCGCCGTGGAACAAAGCGTTCTCCGTGTTTCTTTTCTTCCGATTTCTCTCCTCTCTTGGCCGTCTGCGCTCGGAGTAGTTCCAGGCCGGGTGGCGGAGGCCAGGGGCGGGAGGCCGGGAAGGGTAGGGCTGTCCTGCTCTGTGGGGTGTCTGCAGAGTAGCTTCAGTCCAGCGGGGCAGCTGGGCGTGCCCCTGTTCAGATCATGGCTTCCCCTTGTGCCTGGAGCTGCATGAACATCCCGGCGAGCAGCACCTTCCTCTGTGTTAACTGGGTGGGTGAGTGGGTGGGGGCACCGCTCTTCTTATCAATTTTAGTGAATGCAGCCAGTCTCAATGGGAACAGTAATCACACCATTAGCAAAAAGAGAGCTAGTCCTCATGCCAGAGACAGAAAGGAGACAAGAGAAGCCGGCCGTGGCAGAGCACGCCTGTTGTTATCTCAGTCCTTGGGAGGCCGAGACAGGAGGACCACAGGTTGGAGGTCAGCCTCAGCAACTTAGTGAGTCTCTGTCAAAAATCAAAACAAAACAAGCCGGGCGTGGTGGTACATCCTTGTAATCCCAGGACTCGGGAGGCTGAGACAGGAAGATCACAGGTTTGCCAGCCTTGGCAATTTAGTGAGGCTCTCTGCAACTTAACGAGACATTGTTTCAAAATGAGAAATAAAATAGGGCTAAGGATATAGCTTGAAGGTCAAATGCCCCTGGGTTCAATCCCCTGTAACACACACACACACACACACACACACACACACACACACACCACAAAGGGCTGGGGCTGTATCTCAGAGGTAGAATGCTCCTAGGCTCAATCCCCAGTACCACGGAAAAATAAATAAATAAACAGCGGGGCGGGGGAGGCAGGAGAGATAACATGTTTTTCACCCCATGCTATCTTTATATTCAGATAAGGGGGGAACCAAAGATAAATTTGTAGTCATCTATCAATTGTTTGAGCCTAAAAGATTCCTAGAGGTCATGGGGTTTAAGTCTTACAGATGGCGAGGCCCAGAGAGGCCCCAGGTCACGGCGTGGGGATGGCAGAGCCCAGCCCTCTCCTCTTTAATTGATAACTGGCCGCACTCCTGGCCTGAGAGCCTGTGGCCCCGGCCAGCGTGGGCTGCTGGTTGGCTGGGCCTCGAGGCGGCCTTGGGCTGAGAGCCAGTGTGAGAAGACCAGGCGCACCCGTAGCCATCTCTGCCTGCCCGGCCGCTGCTTCCTTCAACAGGCACAGAGCAGGTTCTGTCCTTCCTGTGATGGTTGATGCTGCCTTCTTGGCCCCCAATTTAGAAGCGACTCTCACAGGTGTCCTGATAGAATAGACTCGAGGCCAAGCGCATTAGTGGATGGCCAGTTATGTGCATGGAGCTGCATTGATTGGGTACCACTGTATGCCGGTCACAAAGGGACATCGTGTAAGACGCTCAGAGACCTGCAGGACTTTCTCTTCTGATGTCTGGCTGTGTCTGACAGCGTCTCTCACGGTTACCTAGAGCAAGTCACCCCCAATCACCACTCGTGCAACCTCAGGGTCCTTGTCTGCGGGAAGGGAACTCCATGGCCGCCACCTCTCTGGGGAGGGGGGGGGTTGTGGAGCGAGTGTGTTAGGGTGAAGCTCTCAGGACAGGGGCTCAGTAAATACCGGTGGCCACTGACCTCAGCTGTCACACGTCTTGGCAGGGTGACAAGACAAGGCTCGCGGTAGAGGGCTAGCACCCCGGAACCGGGGCTGCCTGGCGCTCAGTCTCGGGCTTTCTGTACATGGCCGTTTTCCCACACAGAGCCAGGATGTGCCACACCCTAGTCCAAAAAGCAGAGTCAAAAGCTTCTAGAAACACTGATTCCCTGCCCGGTCCTATGGGCCAGCACACCGGGCTTGCACCTGTGCATGCACCAGCCCTCCTCCCCTGAGGTCGGCTTGCAAATGGCCAGCGTGGTCTGTGGGTTTCTCCTGTATATGGAGCCAGCCCCCAGCTTGGTAAGAGCAGCCCCAGGGACAGAGGGCCCTTACCCCCAAGAAAAGCACGGGCTTTGATGTGAACCCCATCTTGGCCTCTGTCCCTCTGTGTGACTTTGGTAAAGTCACACCCCCACTCTGAGCCTCGGTGTCTGCACCTGTAGATTGAAGTTTCTTTGGGGATTTAGTGAGGCAATCTTCCTGAACCGGTCCTGTTTCTCTTAGAGCAGGGTCCTTGGCGGCCAGCACGAAGCCCAACACCAAGGGCGTCTGACGAGCCTGTGCCAAGGGGTCACTGGGCAGCCATGGAGACCAGGGGCTGGGCAGCCCCAGAGACTGGTCCCCAGGCTTCCAACATGGCCCCATCTTTGTAGCGAGAGAGACCAGGCCGACCCCATTCCACACGTGAGCAGACCGAGGCTTAGGGAAGAGAACTGCGACGCTCACGCAAGGTCACCCGGCTTGGAAGTGGTAGAGACAGAATTTGAAATCAGAGCTGAGCTTCTGAGCACCGGGATCCGACTGGGTGGCGAGGGGGGAAAGATGCAAATGTGTCTGGCTGAGTTGGCATATTCATGAGTGGCTGGTGCATATCTGCATAATCAGTGCATTAATTAAAAGCAGAGAAGCAGCAAACAGTCGTTGCTTTATTTTCTCCCCACGGGGTCTCAGGGGTGCACAGCTGCATAAACGTGCCCATCCACACCAAAGGTGGCGCTCAGAGGGTCCCCAGCCGCGCGCCAGCAGAGGTCATGCCAGTGGTCCCCTCTGGCCACTGCAAGTTGGCACAGCCTTGCAGCATTAAAAAAAAAAAATAGCTGAACTGGCTTCTCACGGTTAAAATTGGAGATAGATTTGATGCAAAAGCCCAGATTTCTGGAACAAATGAGAAAGGCCTCTCCTATTCTTCCACGGGCTGGCCGGGCCGGCCTTGCTTTCTCTTCTACATTGCTGGTCTGTGCCCGGAGTTTGGGTTTGAGACCCCGTGGGCAGCGAGGCGCTGAGGCAGAGGCACCCATGCTGGCAGAGATGCAGCAAGAGGCCGGGCTGGGGAAGGCTTCTCCTCTTGCTGGGGGGAGGATGACTCACGGCTGCCATGTGTTTCTTGCCGAGCTGGTTTTCTCTGCTTTATTTTCATAAGGCTGAAATAGAAGTTTCCATAGCGTAGTGCAACTCCATCCAGCATCCGCAGGCCCAGGGAGGCGCCAGGGAGAGCCCTGGGGGAGGGGGAGGCCGCTCTGGAAATGAGCAGTGCTGTGGGGGCAGGGTCCCCCTGCAGACATGCCTGGGGACGGGGCTCGCGGATCGTCCCCCTGGACGGGGAGGTGAGATTCTCAATGGGATGGATTCTTTAGTGCATGAGAGCGGGGTAGGAGAAAATCAGGGACCTAGTCCAGGCCAGGCTCCACAAATAAGTCTTTCTTCCTTCCTTTCTTCCTTCCTCCCTTCCTTTCATCCATCCATCCATCTATCCATCCATCCATTTATCCATATATTCACCCATTTATCCATCTATACACCATCCATTCATTCATCTGTCCATCCATCCATCCATCTATTTATCCATATATTCACCCATTTATCCATCTATACACCATCCATCCATCCATCCAACCATCCATCCATCCATCCAACCATCCATCCATCCATCCATCCAATCATCCATCCATCCATCCATTTATCCATATATTCACCCATTTATCCATCTATACACCATCCATTCATCCATCTGTCCATCCATCTATCCATCCATTTATCCATATATTCACCCATTTATCCATCCAATCATCCATCCATCATCCATTTATCCATATATTCACCCATTTATCCATCTATACACCATCCATTCATCCATCAGTCCATCCATCCATCCATCCATCCATCCATCCATCCATTTATCCATATATTCACCCATTTATCCATCTATACACCATCCGTCCATCCACCCATCCATCCATTCTTCCATTTTCAATTCTCTCTCCCTCCATGTGTCCAGCTCTCCTTTCTCTCTTCTTCCCTCCCCTTTTTTCTGCCTTCTTTTCATACAAGGACTACTTTCCAAGTACCTGCTATGTATCAAATTCCCCCACTCTACATTTTGAAGATACAAAAATAAACAACACTGACACAATGTCTCTGTCCTCACAGGTCCGCTGTCAAGTAGAGGAAACAGACTTCCAGAGGTAATAATAAAGACTGAGGACCGACCGGAGTGTCCACTGACACGTACGGTCCACACAGCCCGGCTCCTTCTTTCGCACCCTGTGGATGCGTGGTAATTATGCGCCGTGATGAAGTCCGGGCCGGAAGCTCATCACGCACCCAGCGCTTGGTGAGCTCACCCCGCTCCCTCCCTCCTTCCGCCCTGCCCAGACAGCGTGTTAAGATTGGCGTTGATCATTTTGTCTGTGTACACAGGATCACTTGACGTGTCTCCTTCCTGAGCCTCCCTCCCCTCCCCTCCTCCCTCCACGGCTCCCCTGGGGTTTCTCGCCCTTTGAATGGAATTCTCCCCATCCTTAAAGAAAAATAAAATTATGTCATTTTCAGGAAAATGGATGGAACTAGAGAATATTACGCTGAGTGATGTCAGTTAGTCTCACACACAGGATGACGGGTTGTACGTTTTCTCTGCCGTGGAAGCTAGGAAGAAGTCGGGGTGCAAAATGGCTCATTCTTGAGTGAGATTCATGCGGCCTCTCGGTGAGGCGGGTCTGTGTCTGGACACACCGAGCGACCTCTGCGTGACAGAGTCAGGCGCGGGCAGTCAGGACGGGGTCTGGGCCGCTCGTCCTGGCTGAGTGGGTCTCTGGAAGGTTGGAGGAGTTGGGGGCAGCGAAGTCCCCGGAGGACGCCGGGGCACTGGGGCCCAGGAGATCAGAGAGCTTGATGTGATGATGGATATTTTATATTTTGAATGTATCACTTTCTTCTTCCTACAACATGGCAGGGGAATTTAAGAGCTGCTGGCCAAAGGATACAGAGCTTTTCTTAGGAGTAAGTGCGAGAGGTCTCTTATACAACTTGGTGATTATTGTAGTTAATAATGATGTATGGCGGTCTTGAAAATCGCCGAGAAAATGGACAGCGTTGTTCTCCTCACAAAGGAGAAGTCTGTGAGGCAGCGCAGACGTTAATTAGCTTGATTCAGCCATTCCACAATATTTCAAAGCATCATGCTGTGTACTATAAATATATACAACTTTCACTTGTCAAAAAAAATGAGAAAAAAGATAGGTGGGGGGATAATTGATAGGTTGGTACCAATCTACCTAAGATACCTAGATGGATGATGGAGAGATAGAAGAAAAAGAGGGGTGATAAAATAAAAAGTATGGGGAGAAAAGAAAAAGCCTTTGCAAGATGTTAGGGGCCCATTTCACGGGATGCTGGCAGCGTACTTTGCCGGGGAAATCCAGGTTGCCTTTGGCATTCAGAGAAAGCTTCTCTGCAGATGGGCTTTTTGAGCTGGCACATGAAGGGTGTGTAGGAGTTCTCCAGGGACGTGTGCAGAGGAAGGGCGCAGCCTCTTCTGTTCTCAAATGCACCTTTCTCTGCATCTCAATTCTGTAGAGTGGAAAAAAATAACACAACCTAAAGTCCACACCCAAACTGAGGCTGTCTGAACCTCTCCACCTGAACTGCCTCCCAGGGCTCCCTCTCCTGTCCCCTCCGGCTCTGCCTACACCATTGCCGCAGACAGCAAGATTCTCACCGTGACAACCAAGAAAAAAGAAGGAAAGGAAACGCACGTGTCAGAGTCCGGGGGCATCACACCCCGAGACCACGTCGTATCTCTCTGGAGGGGACGGTCGATCGTCCACGTCTGTCTCCTCGACATGGCGGGTATCAGGCCATGCTCTGGGTCGGTGCAGGGAATGAGTTCCTGCGTGGCTGCCCATCCCCTTCGTAAGCAGAGGTCCTGGGGTTCAGAGATGTCTAGTCCCTTGCTCGGGTTTTCACAGCTCCTGGGAGCTGGAGCGGGAATCTGAGCCTGGGATTTGCCGACCCTGGAGCCGGCGTTCTCGATCGTGGGCCCCCATGGCTGCCCATCACGCGGGGAGTCCCACCTCCCCAGCTTGCAGGCCAAGGCAGGCTGCCTGGAGGAGGGGCCACGTGCCCGGTGCCTGCCCTGCGGGCTTGAGGTCCTCCCTCTCAGAGAAATGAGCCATCCTCCACGAGGCTTCCTCCAGAATAAAGGGCCCCGGAGACATTAAAAGGAAACTCATAAAAAATTCATCTCTGAGTCGTAATTGCGTCATAAAAAGTATTGGGCAGAGCACAAATGCAAATTGGACCATATGAATTAATGATTTCAACGGTTGGAACGAGGGTGCCCGCGGCACAGGAGGTCCTGCGCCGGCCTCGCCCGTGGGTGTGCTTGAGGGAGGCGGGCTGGCGGCTGTGTGGTGAGACCCCAGGGACACTCTCGGCCGCCAGTGGCCACTGTCTCGGCTCTGTGTGGCTTCTTTGGCGCCTCCTGCAGACATGGCCGCGTTCAGAGCTCTGTCAGCATGCCTGAGCACCTGCTGTGTGCTGCGGCCGAGGATGGTACTCTCTTCTCCCTCCCCCACCCCGCTCAATCTGAGTGGACGTCATAATCCAGGATGAAGATACTGGTCCGTGCACTCGGGGGTCTGTGTGCCTTGCATTCTAGAAGTATGGATTGAGTGCCTACTATGTGCTGGAGGCCCGATCTCAGCTCTCAGAGCTGGTCCTGGGAGGTAGGGGAAGAGGTCCCCGGGGGCTGGCCGGGGCAGGGTCTCTAGGCTGAGACTTGGCGGGGCAGGGGGTAGGCTGAGTACAGACACTGGCAGGGCCCAGCTGCACAGGCCAGATGTGGAATGATTCAGGAAACACAGGTCGCTGGGAGCATGGCTGGCAGGGGTGAACCCGAGGGTTGGAGTATTCTGGAAGAGCTGCCGGGCGTGGTGGCGCACACTTGTAATACCAGCATTCCGGAGGCTGAGACGGGAGGATCGCGGCTTGTGGACAGCCTCAGCTACTTAGTGAGGCCCTTCGCAACTCAGTGAGACCCTTTTTCCAAATAAAGAATAAAATATAGGGCTGAGAGTATATGTAGCATGGAGGTAGAATGCCCCTGGGTTCCATCCTCAGTACCACACACACACATACACACACACACACACACACACACACACACACACAAAGAATCTTCTAAAAGACCGTGTGTACCTCCCTGAAGAACAGGATGTGACCTTTCTCGGGATAAAACCGCCTCAGCACCCACATGCGGGTCCTCTGTCCTGCAGAGGCGGCCCTGCTGTGCACAGTCTCCTCACCCTTCAGGCGAGGAGCCGATAGCTTCCTCTGGTTTCCAAGCTGGGCTCCAGGAACCCCGAGGTGCTGCGCCAGGTCTCCTGCAGCCGTGGTGGGGAGTGGGTGTGAGGGTGTCTAAGGGGAATGTTCTGGAAGGCCCCCTCGCCTTAGCTGGACCAGCTCAGCTTGGGCATCTGATCAGACCCCACCCACTTCCCCGGGTCCAGCCAAGCCCTTGACCCTCCTGGCCACACGCCAGACTCCAGCCACACAGCCACGCAGATTCTCACCAAGCCACAAAACGCTGTCACTTCTCAGGCCCAGCTTCAAATGCTGCCGCCTCCAGGAGGCCCTCTCTGACCGCCTCCAGGGCCTGTCAGTGTCCTCGCGCCCCAGGTGCCCCGAGGACTCTCGCCTGCCAAGGATGAGCCCCCATCCGCAGACCCGTCTCCTCCCCATCACACTGTGAGATCCAGGAGATGGGACCCAGGACCTGGTCACCAGCATTGCCGGGAGCCAGACTGGGCGAGGCCGGGGCCCCAAGAAAGGTGTGCCAGGCAAGTAGGTGCCGGAAAAACGTAGAGAGAGGGCAATGGCTTTGGAGTATGTGAGTGCATAAGTTGAAGGGTGGATGAATAGATGGGTGTGTGGACGGACAAATGGATGGATGGATAGATGGATGGATAGATGAGCGGGTGAATAGATGAATGGGTGGATGGATGGATGGATGGATGGATGGATGGACGGATGGAAAAATGGATGGATGGATAGATGGATGGATAGATGAGCGGGTGGATAGATGAATGGGTGGATGGATGGATGGATGGATGGATGGATGGATGGATGGATGGACAAATGGATGGACAAATGGATGGATGGATATATGAGAGGATGGATGGATGGATGGATGGATGGATGGATGGATGGATATATGAGAGGATGAATGGATGGATGGATGGATGGATGGATGGATGGATGGATTATTAGGTAAATTAGTAAGTGGTAGATGAGTGAACAGAAAGGAGGGAGGAAGAAAGAAAGGAAGGAAGAAAAAAAAGAAAGAAAATTAAAAAAAGAGCCAGGCATGGTAGTACACACTTAAAATCCCAGTCCTTGGGAGACTGAGACAGGAAGATCATGGTTCACGGCCAGCCTCAGCTACTTAGTGAGGCCCTCTGCAACTGAGTGAAACCCTGTTTCAAAATAAAGAATAAAAATAGGGCTGGGAGGTGTAGCTTGGAGGTCGAATGCCCCTGGGTTCCATCCCCAGACCTGCAAAAAATAAAATAAAATAGAATAGAATGAAGAAAGGGATTGAGGGAGGAAGGGAGGGAGGGCAGACAGCATGTGTGTGTGGAGACAGGGTCGGGTCCCGCTCTCCCTGAGGAGTCTAGGCCCTGGCCTTCCAGAGCCTTCTCCGCCATAGCTCCCCTCCCCCTCCCTCTTCCCTCTTCAGCCAGCCCCTGGCGCCCTGGCCCTCACAGCCATCTCTCCTTGAGCAGCCTCCTGTATCCTGTTCCTGCTCTTCCTACAAGCAGAGAAGCAGAAAAATCCATCCTGAAGCAGAGGCAGCCGCCCGCCCTCGCCTGCCGCCTGCCCGCCTCCCGCCCGCCGCCCGCCGCCCTCCCGCAGCCTCTGACTCTGAGCAGTCAGGCAGAAAGACAGTCAATTTTTTCCAGGGTCGAGCTCTGCTGGAAGCGCTGCCCCGCAGGGTGACAGGCGGGGGGGGGGGGCAGGTTCTCCTCCTTCCTCCAGCCTCCTCATCAGACAGTGCTGCTGTGCGGCTGAGGAACACGTGCCCAGGCTCACCCCAGGCCCGGCCCCATTAAACACGGGCAGGGGGAGGTCTGGGACCCCATCCCTCACACCTCGCCCCTATGGGCTTCCTGGCCACCTGGAACTGGCTCCTTCCACCTGCCTGCCCTTGCTGGCTAATGGCAGGTCCCCGGCAGGAAAGGGCAACTGATGTGGTGTGCCCAGCCAGGCATCCAGTGGCTGTCTGCTGGGTGCCATGGTGCACCCCCCAATATCACCCCAGCTATTGGGGTGTCACGGCTCCCAGCTGAGCCCTGCCTCACAACCACCAGCTTCTCCTCAAGGTCAAACGGCCTTCCAGCAGCTGGGCGATGAAAAGTGACCCGGTCCCCACCTCCCGGGCTCTAGACAGGATGACTTTGACAGCCATCGCGGCTCAGCGCCAGAGCTCCCGGGGCGCTGGGACAGTCGTCTCCGCCCTGGCTGCTGCAGTCCCAACCCAAGGGGCCCCCAGGACCCCAGCGGCCACCCGGACTGCACCCCGGCCTCGCAACCCAGAGATCTACATCCCAGCACTGCCCTTTTTTATTTTTTATATTTATTTTTATTTTTTGACTTTGCTTACTTAGTCACCATGGCAACCGTGCACCGCGTGGTCCTGGTTTCCGGTGCCAGGAACCAGGGCTCAGAGAGGTGAGTCACCTCGTCCTGGATTGCAGGTGAGAGCCCGTCAGACCCGGGCCCCTCCCAGTCTAGCTGACCCAGGTGAGTCAGACCTTGCAGCCCTCTGGCTGCCCCTCCGGAGATGGCCTCAGGGAGGCTCGTGGGTCCTCTCTGGCTTTGGGGAGCCTGTGAGACCAAGGGCCCCAGGTGGACGTGCACGGAGCCTGCTCCTCCTGGGCTCCAGACCTGCCTGCCCGGATCCCTTCCCTCCCACCCACATCCCTGGGAAGTCCTAAGATTCCAGAGGAGCCAGGCACCTTTGGCTTTAGTCCCAGTCTCTTAACAGAACGAACCACTTTCTTCTCCCCCGAGCCTCAGTTTACCTTCTTTCAAATGGGTCACTGCCAGGACGGCTTGACACTGCCAGGATGACCTGACACAGCGCCAAGCAGCTCCATCTCATTTAACCCCGGAGCCGCCTCGGGGACGGAGCGCCATGTCACGGAGGGCAAAGCAGAGGCTCAGATTCAGGCCCCGGTGTGTCCACGGTGCTGGGCGGGGACGTGGAGAAAGTGGGTCTCCAATCTCTCTCTGCTTGCTTGCCGGTGGGCTTTTTCTCTCCTCCCTCTTCTTTCGCTGTCTTGAACCCTCAAGATCCCCCCCAGCCCGAGCCCGGGGCTTTCCCCCTTGGGTGACCAGTGGACTCACCGCAATTTGAACCCCATCCCAGGCACCCCGCGGGGACAGTCGATGGAAATCAGGTATTTTGTGGATCAGGTTTGCTGGGTAGTCGGTCTCCCACTCTCCTGGGTGAACCTGACCCACAGAAGTCCTGTCCTGGGCTGCGATTTCCCTTATTAAGCCCTCGCCCCCACAGGCCCTTTGCCTCCAGGAAGTCATTTGAAGCTCTACACCTGGCCGCCATGCGTGGAGAGGGCCTCCGGGGCTGGCGGCGGCCGAGACTTCGTACTTGGACAGCTTCTGGGGCTCTCAGGTCCATAAAGAGGAACCAGAGGACCGTTGGTAAGTTGTTGACAGGCCCCGAGACCGATCCGCCACGGCGGGGCCAGGGTGCGGGCTGCTTTCCACCGGCCTCCACCGGCGGCCCTGAGCCAGCGCGGGTGCTGAGTCGGGGACCTGGGTCTGCCCTCTGAGACCTCAGCAGTGCACGCACCTCCTCTTGCCTCGGCCTGCTGCTCTGCGGGATGGCCCAACAGCTTCCACGGAAGAGCTGTTCCTCAGGCGACTTAGTGAAACCAGTTCTTACTTGGTGCTAAGGGAGAAATTCCACCATTTTACTTACTTATTTATTTATTTATTTATTTATTATTTTTGTGGCGCTGAGGAAGGGGCATCCGACCTCCGAGCGACACCCCCAGCCCTATATTTTTTATTCTTTATTCTGAAACAGGGTCTCACTGAGTTGCAGAGGGCCTCGCTACGTATTAGCCCAGGATGCCCGCGGACCGAGATCCTTCCTGTCTCAGCCTCCCAAGTGCTGGGATCACAAGCGTGCGCCGCCACGCCCGGCCAAATTCTACCATTTTAAAGCATAGACGATGTCGGGCCTCGAATGATTGGTGGCGTGGCGG
This sequence comes from Muscardinus avellanarius, assembly GCF_963383645.1. Lineage (NCBI taxonomy): Eukaryota > Metazoa > Chordata > Mammalia > Rodentia > Gliridae > Muscardinus > Muscardinus avellanarius. Next base: position 19,898,344 of record NC_137807.1, read on the forward strand.
GGGGAGACCGGATGGGGACAATGAGGGGGGCCAGGGCAACCATGATCAAACCTTATGAGGCCTCCCCAACATGCCCCCCACCACGAGTCTACTGGGATGGCCTCTTTAGATGCTGGTTCCGGTCACCCCTTTGCCTCCCGCCCGCTCAGCTCAGAAAGAGGCTGTGGAATTCACGGAGCGGATTACATGACACTTAGCTAATGAAATGGCACTCACCCCCCCACGAGATATTGATCCGCCCCTGGCAGCCCTGCAGCTCGCTGCGGCCTCCAGACAGTTTAAAAAGAAAACCGGCCATTAATAAAATTGAATTGGAGGGGGGAGTGGAACCCGAGGACTGGGGTGGAAGAGGAAAGAAATTTACAGATGAGGGAGAACGCCGGGGTGGGGGGCGCGCCCCTCTGACCGCACACAGCATCGCAGGAGAGACTTTGCAAATGGGTACGCACGTCTCCTAAATACCCAGTAAGACGTGGCCATCGGCAGGGTGCAGGGGGCCAAGTGGCAAACCCAGGACAGACCGCATGTCTTCTCTGCGCCCATCGAGACAACGGCAGGCTAGGCTAGTGTCTTCAAATATGGGGGATTCTCTCTCTCTCTCTCTCTCTCTCTCTCTCTCTCTCTCTCTCTCTCCCTCCCTCCCTCCCTCCCTCCCTCTCTCTCTCTCTCTCATTCTCTCTCTCCCCCATTCTCTCTCTTTCTCTCTTTCCTCTCTCCTCTCTCTCCTCTCTCCCCCCTCTCTCTCTCCTCTTTCTCTCTCTCCCCCCCTCTCTCCCCTCTCTCTCCTCTTTCTCTCCTCTCTCTCCCCTCTCTCTCCTCTTTCTCTCCTCTCTCTCTCCTCTCTCCTCTCTCTCTCCTCTCTTTCTCTCTCTCCTCTTTCTCTCCTCTCTTCTCTCTAATCTCTCTCACTCTCTCTCTCTCTCTCTCTCTCTCTCTCTCTCTCTCTCTCTCTCTGTCTCTCTCTCTGATAGTTGTTGGAGTTTCTGGGAATCTGGAGCGCATCCTAATGCAGGCTTGCCTTCCTCCATGGTAGCCAGTGTAGGAAGCTGATAGCTGCCCTCGGGGGTGAGGCATGACCAGCCCAGCTCGCCAACCCCACCGCCACCCCTGCCCAAGCCTTGACTCATCCCCGGGTTCTGATTTTGAGACTCTGATCTGAATCATCGCAAAAAAATGTATGCAGGGGTGTGACAAATTGCGTGTGTGTGTGCGCGCGCGTGTGCTACGCATACAGTGACTACATATAGACCGGCAGATGTACAGTGGCTACGTTTTCCTGGGGATGACTTTATCCTCTTATCCTTTTTTGTGCTTACAATTCTCATCAATAGAAAACAATAGACCTGGCTTCCTGGGGGGGGGAATCAATCTATGCAGAACTGAGTTTTCTGATTGATCATGAAGATGGTGGTTATACTAACAAGGAAAAATCACAAACTACCCAATTTTGTTTTTTTTTTTTCAAGTAGAATACCCACGGATGGTGTAAATCGTCTTCTCCCTATTTTCTGCAGCAATTCCTTTCACGTTTCCAAGTGGGAAACTTCAAACTGGGATTGTGGTGTACCAGGAGGCTGGGTGCAGTGGTGCATGCCTGTAATCCCAGACCTTGGGAGGCTGAGACAGGAGGACTGTAGGTTTGAGGCCAACCTCTGCAGTTTAGTGAAACTCTTCACAACGTAATGAGATCCTGTTTCAAAACTAATAATAACAACAATAATAATAAATAGCCAGGCGTGGTGGCGCACATTTGTAATCCCAGCTCTTGGGAGGCTGAGACAGGAGGATCGCACGGGTTCGAAGCCAGCCTCAGCTACCAGTGAGGCTCTCAGCAACTTAGTGAGACCCCGTTTCCAAATAAATATAAAATAGGTCTGGGATTATAGCCTGGAGGTAGAAAGCCCCCTGGGTTCCACCCCCAGTACTAATAATAATAATAATAATAATAATAATAATTACTATTATTATTATTATTATTATTATTATAAATAGGGCTGGGGGTGTAGCTTGGAGGTAGAATGCCCCTGGGTTCAATCCCCAGAATAAAAATTAAGAGCGCAGTGTGAGTCACCCAGGCCTTGATGGGGGCTCGCATGGTGGGGTGTCGGGCCCCCTTTTCCCAACAGGAGCTAACGCTGACAAGTGGCTGAATCCTGTCACTGCCGTCTTGCTCCGGAGCATCATCTCTAAAGGAAGGAGAAGAAACTCCCCTCCTCAGGGTGGCGGTTCCCATGGAGACGGCTGAGTGACTCAGGCAGCGGCTGGCGTTTCTGGCTCCCTTGAGCCAGGTACTGACCGGCACATTTTCACACTTGCGTGTTAAGCTGAAAAACCTAGCGGCTAGTAGAGCAGGCTCTCGGCCTGGCCGCTTCCCGGCTGTGTGACCGCGCACAGAACACTTAGCGTCTCTGAGCCCAGCTGCACTTTCTAGGAAGCAGCGGTCACCTGGTGGCCTGGAGCTCAGAGGCGCAGCATGGGCAAGGCCCCGGGTTCCATCCTCAGCGCTACAAGAAATAAAAATAAATAATGAGTTGATTGATTAAATAAATTCTAGAAAACACAAGTTGTGCTTAACTCATAGGGTTGGAGGGAAAATCGGGTGAGAAAAATAAAAAATCAATGATAGGAAAAGCTCTGTGCCTGGCATGGAGTAGACAGTCAAAGGAGATGGCCATTATTTATGGAATCACTCTGCACGCTATTGGAAGCCACCTACTATGTGCCAGTCTGTGGTTGGCAAGGTTTCTCAACCATTTTACCCGTCAGCTTCACACATAAACCCAACGAGATGGACCGCCATTGCACCCCACCTGGAGAAGGTGACTTATCAGGGATGATGGTTCCCATGGAGACCGGGTGAGTGACACAGAGGACAGGCCTGCGCTCGCCACCACCCCTCCCCCAGGCTGGCATCCCTGGGTGCTTCAAGCTGGGGTCAAACGGATGTCCACTGTGTGCCCGGCCCCACGCCGGCCCACCCAGTGCCCAGCCATGACAGGAAGACCACGACTCGCCCTGCCCTACCCACAGGTGGGTCAGGCCCAGACTTCGCCTCTGAGCCCGGTTTGACCATCTATGCAGCGGGTGTGCGGACGGACCCGTGAGACTTGGTCCAGGCGGTCAGCACACACGGATGTGGCTTCGTAGGAAGGAAGAGGTGAGGGTAATATAACCAGGTGCATAAATGTGTGTTTTATATGTGGAAGCTGGAGAGCTATTGGAAATGAAGGTAAATCAGATAGAAAAGCAGAGACTCCAGTGGAGTGGCTGAGGGGGACTACAGGAAGGGGGCAGAGGGATGAAGTCATACAGGATGTAATAATGCCACGAACGTATACAAAACTACCTACAAATTCCAGCCAGGCGTGGTGGCGCACGCGTGTAATCCCAGCACTTGGGAGGCTGAGACAGGAGGATTGCACAGGTTCGAAGCCAGCCTCAGCTACTTAGTGAGGCCCTGTTTCCAAATAAGGTCTATGATAGGTCTGGGAGTGTAGCCCGGAGGTAGAAAAGCCCCTGGGTTCTACCCCAAGTACCACCACTAAAAAAAAAAATTACATACAGATTCCAACCTCACAGATGTACCGGGAGAAGGGAGAGACCGAGAGGTGTGTGCCTTTATGTCTCTTTGGCTCTATACCCCATAGAATGTAAAATTAGAATGTGTCAAATAATAAAAATAAAAATAAATAAATACATAAAATCTAAACAACTCAAATGACCCAAGGCTCTCTATTTGCATGTAAGGATCTTCATTTGCATGTAAGGCTCTTCATGTGCATGTAAAGCTCTTCATTTGCATATAAGGATCTATTTGCATATAAGGCTCTTAATTTGCACGTAAGGCTCTCATTTGCATATATAGATCTATTTACATATAAGGCTCTCCATTTGCATATAAGGCTTCTGTTTGCACGTAAGGCTCTTCATTTGCATCTAAGAATCTTAATTTGCATGTAAGGCTCTTCATTTGCATATAAGGCTCTTCATTTGCATATAAGGCTCTCGATTTGCATATAAGGCTCTTCATTTGCATGTCAGACTCCATGTCTGGAGATATTCATTCACTTACCCATTCATTCATTCCTCGGCCTACATGTCTAAACAGCTCGGGCCTGCACCCAGGGATCCAGAAATGTCGGCATCTCCGTAGTGCATGTGGGGAGGCGGGGAGAGGCCTCCCAGCCGGCCTCCTCGTCCCTCACCGCCCGGCCACAGCTGCAGACAGGCATTTGGAAGTCATTACCAACATCCCGGTCTGATTCGCTCTCCCCTGTGCCTGGCTGCAGGCAGCGATTCCAAGGAATGTTGGCCGAGCTCCTTGGCAGCGGGAGCCCCCCAGGCAGGACGGAACGCGCCCCTCAGCCCCGTCCCTCTGCAAGCTGCCTCTTCATTGCAGAGGATATGGAGCAATGGGCGAGGAGCCCGCAGGGGTGCTGGGAAGAGCTCAGACACCGGAGGAGGCTGGACCTCAGCCCAGTCTCAGCCTCCTCCAGGAGACTCGCCTTCCCAGCCTCTGTGTTCCCATCTGTGAAATGGCACCGCGCCCTGCCCCCGGGGCCAACATTAAAGGAAGACCTGGCGTACCCGCAGGCACACGAGGAGCTATGTTTCTCTCCTGGTCTAAGCCTACATTTATTTTTATCTAGTCCAGAAGGGATGAGCCAAGTATGGTGGTTACGTGTCTGTAATCCCAGCACTTGGGAGGCTGAGACAGGAGGATCGCAGGTTCGAGGCCTGACTCCGCAATCTAGCAAGACCCTTGGCAGCTTAGGGAGACTCTCTTTCAAAATAAAAAATAATTAAATGGAGCCAGGGGTATAGCTGAGAAGTAGAACACCTTTGGGCTCAATCCCTAGTACCAAAAAAAGAAAAAAAAGAGAATAAGAAAGAAGAAAAAAAGAAGAAGAAAAGTAGTCAGAGAAGACCTTAGCCAGATTCCTTAACAGAATCACCTCCTGGCCCCGTGCCTCAGTTTCCCCAATGTTTCTGAGCCTCCTGACACAGAACAGTGTCGCTTCGGGCAGGAGCTGGGCCAGGAGCGGCCCTCGGGACTGTGTGTGCACATGTGTGCTGTGTGGTCAGTGCTGTGCATGTGTGGCGTGTACATACCACGTGTAATGTGTGTGCTGTGGTACGTGTGTTCTGCGAGCACACTGTGTGTTTGTGCAGAGGCGTGTGCCCGTGTGCGGCACCGTGCTGTGTTCTGAGCGGTGTGTGCGCGATGTGGGTCCCTGGCCCTAGGCAGGGAGGGGGAGCGGGAAGCCGGGGATGACGTCCCGATCCTGGTGCTCCGCGGCTCCCCACCTGTGTGCACACGTCGTGTGCCTCTGTGGACGCCCTTGTCTGCCACGCAGGTGGGGACACGGAGGCCGGAGCCCAGCGCGCCGCCCACAGCTCAGCCGCCTGCGCCTCCAAGCAGAAGCCACTGTGGGCGCCTGTGCGGTGAGCGCCGCACCCCGGCCGCCAGGAGGCACCCAGAGCCAAGGCAAGGCGGCTGCAGAGGGCGCAGGGCGGCCCCAGGTGCGCCACCTCCCTCCAGCTGCTGTGTTCCTCCCTCCCCCTTCCTCCTTCTTCCCTTCCTTCCTCTTTCCTTCCTTCCTTCCTTCCTTCCTTCCTTCCTTCTTTCCTTCCTCCTTCCCTCCTTCTCAAGAGGGCACTAGGGATTGAACCCAGGCGCATTCCACCCCCAAGCCATACCCCAGCCCTATTTCATTTGTTCCTGTGAAGCAGAGTGTCCACGACTTGCCAAGGACTAAATTGCTGGCAGCGGCCTCCAACCTGCAATCCTCCTGTCTGGCCTCCCAAGTACCCGGATTGCAGGACTGCGCCACCATACTCCTGTGGATTTTCTTGACAGTTTGTTTATTTATTTATTTATTTATTTATTTATTTATTTTTGCGGGTCTGGGGATGGAACCCAGGGTCATTTGAGCTCCAAGCTACACCCCCTGCCCTAATTTTCATTCTTTATTTTGAAACCGGGTCTCACTGAGTTGCCGAGGGCCTCACTGAGTAGCTGAGGCTGCCCGCGAACCGCGATCCTCCGGTCTCAGCCTCCCGAGTGCTGGGATGACAGGCGTGCGCACCACGCCCGGCTGTGTGTCATTTTCTAAGTCCTGTCTTCTCCTCTGAGCTCTGCACAGCGGATGCCAGCCTTCTCTTTCACTCGGTCTCCCTCCCCTGCTCTCTTTCCCTCTCTCCGGTCTCCCCCTTGTTGCGTTTCCCTTTGGGCTTTCTCTGCTCCTCTCTCCTACCTCCTGCCATCTTGTCTTTGCACTCATGTCTCTCTCAGCCTCTGTTTTTCTGTTCACCACCCCCGCCTCCCTCTTTCATCCCTCTGTCCCTGCACACGCCCCCTCCCCGCACCTCTGTCTGCCGCCATCTTCCTGCCTCCGGCCTGCTGCCCTATGCATTTCTCTGTCCTCTCCCAGGAAGACCACAAGCCCGTTGCTGCTGGGATTTTGTGGGGCATGCCCAGCTCCCCGGACGCGGCTCCCAGCTGTGGCTTCTTCCACTGAGCGCGGGCTTGTCCACGTCCTGCTTTCCTTCTGTCCATCCAGCTCCTCCCTGCCCGAGCCCTGAGCCCTGAGACCCAGGAGGCAGCTTCTGCAGACGCCCTCCCAGTCGCCCTGGCTTCCTGATGCAGGGCAGCAGTGGGTGGGTGGGTGGGTGGGTGGTGGGGATCTGCGGCCAGCATCTGGCCCTCCTATGGGCCACGCGAGTCCCAGTGGCCTCCCCGCCTCTGCCTGCAGGGCGGGGGCCGCCCAGGGCTCCCCGCCACCTCTAGGAGCCCCTCAACCCTGCCCACGCTTTTCTGAGCGGCGACCTATTTGGTGACACGGCTTCGATGCAGCCACCCCTGCCCCGGCCCCCCCAGTGCCGTCCCCCCCTGCCCATCTCCTGGTTCTGCCCACTCCTGCCTGCTGTCCTGGGCCTCTCTCTGCTCCCCAGCAGGGCTGGGGGCTTGGCAAGAGCAGGAATGGTGCCAAGATCCCTCAGGCCCCTGCCTCCTCCACACTCAGCTCCCGGGGCTGTTAAAATAGGAATTAACGAGTGAGTCAGGACAAGCGTGAGAGGGAGCGTGGCCTGCTGCCTGCCGGGGCGCCTCGGAGCGTCCATCCTGGGCCCGTGGACGCCCCTGGCAGCACTTCCATCAGAGCCCGCAGCCCCACGCGGGGGGCGGGGGCCGGCCACGCTCCAGCTCCGCCGACTCCACAGCACCTCTGCACGCCCCGGCGCTCGGATGGGGGGGGTCTCCTGCTCCTGGCGCCCGTTCAAGCTGCCTGGTGAACTAAATTGATTTTTTATCGTTGCTCTGGAGCGAGCTTAATGAATCTGTTAGTGACGGCTGCCTACCCCAAACGCCTCTCGGTGCCCGCGCCACCGGAACGCCTCTCCCGAGAAGGAGGGGGTGTTATTTAAGGCCCGGCCTGGGCCCCTGGGAGCAGCTGGGCTTCAGCTGAGCCAGGCCGGCTCCCGCTGGGGTCCTCTAGCTGCTGCGGGGCTGGAATGAGGGCCAGGAAATGCAGGGGCCGTGCCAAAAAGGAATGAAAGAGCTCCAACTTAGTACCTGTGTTTCTAAGAACTGACAGTCTGTCTGTCCATCCATCTGTGTGTCCATATAGCCACTTAGCCACTTGCTTATTTACCCATTTACACAAGCACCAATTCACCCAATCATCTATCCATCCATCTGTCTGTTTGTCCATCCATCCATCCATCCATCCATCCATCCATCCATCCAT
>NC_137807.1:19908591-20081091 GCF_963383645.1 Muscardinus avellanarius
AGATAGATAGACAGACAGATAGACAGACAGACAGACTATGGATGGATGGGTATATAGTAGTTGGTGTTGGTGAATATTAGTTCTAACCTAATAAGCATCCAGTAGGGATGGACTCCCAGACCCCATGCTTCACTAACCCTTCAAAATGGAGTTTCCTCATTAGTAAAGTGGATGCGGCCCTGCCCAGCTCAAGGGCGTGACAGGACACTCGGAGATGTATTTTTAAAGCACTTAGCACGGTGCCGGCACCTGCCATGGCTACACCCTCGCTGAGCTGTATCCTCCGGCCCCTGCCCCTGCCTTCCTCCTTTCTCAGCTGCTCCACTCCTGACTGGCCTCCAGCTGGCCTGTGGCTCCCCAGAACTGTCTCAACCAGCAGGGCCCCCACCTGCCACCCAGGAGCTGGGGTCGTGGAAGCCGCCTTGCTCGGCCCTGGGACGCACATACACCGGCAGCCTCGGTGCCCGGCACAGCTGCCAGGCCGGCACGCCTCCTTCCCCACAGCTGCTGGAATGTGACCCTGTCGATCAGGAGGCCCTGGGAAGCCCGCAAGTGTGCGCCCAGCTTGGTAAGTGACATAAATATTTTCCAACTCGCAGGCAGACTCTGGTGCTTTCCCCTGAGTGCTGAGCTCGGGCTTGGGGCTGCAGAGACAGACAGAAAGAAAAGAAAAAAAAAAACAAAACTCATCTCGCCAGTGAAGTCTGCCTCTCCCCTCTGGGGAGGGCTTAACTCTTCCGGTCCCTGAGCTCCTGGTTTATTTCATCTCCAACTGCTGACATTCAGCAGAATTTTGACAGCTGCCTGTGGTGACCAGGCAGCCCTGGCCCCTGCCCTCGTGGGCAGGAGGACCATCCAGGGCCACATCTCAAATGTAAATGTGTGTTAGCACCAGCCGAGGTGATAACAGCAGTGTGCCTAGAAGTTAAACTATTTTTTAAAGAGTTCCTTATCTCTTCACAATACCTACAGCACTCTCTAAGGACGAAATGACAAGCTGTCTAGATGGGCTCCCAAATCACACGAGGGCTGGCGGTCCGGGAAGTAAGGGTGCTGAGGACGTCCATCCAAGCCACGGCACCAGCACCTGGTGGTTCTGTGCACCCAGGAGCTCAGGCCTGAGCAGGCCCGATCAAGGCTCATTCAGCAGTTCTGGGGCCGGGGCGGGCATTGCCGGTCTAACAAGCCCCCGAGGACTCCATCTGGGCTGCCGGTAGATTGCACTTGGACGGCACGGCGTTCTGCACTTCTGTTCGTGTATACATTGGGAAATATTTCTAATCAAAAGTTAAAGCAAGCCAGGCGTGGTGGCGCACGCTTGTCATCCCCACGCTTGGGAAGTGGAGACGGGAGGATCGCGCAGGTTCGAAGCCAGCCTCGCTGGCTTAAGAGACTCTGTTTCAAAATTAAAATATAAAAAAATGGCTGGGCGTGGTGGCGCACGCTTGTAATCCCCGCGCTTGGGGGGCGGAGACAGGAGGATCGCACTGGTTCGAAGCCAGCCTCACTGGCTTAAGAGACCCTGTTTCCAAATTTAAAAAATATATAAAAATAGGTCTGGGAGTATATCCCGGAGGTAGAAGGGTTTCCAGGAACCCCAGTACCATCCCCCCCAAAAAAAAGTTAAAGCAATTTCTAAAGAGGTCGCCTTCAGGAGAGGCTGGCTCCAGAGGCTTGGGGTGGACTCAGGAATCTGCCTTGTGAAGGGCTCCTTAACAGCTCTGAGGTAGCCGCTCTGTGGCACCCAGTATGAGAACCGCAGGGCCAAGGCAACTGGACCTGTGACTCACCGCGCGCTTGGCACTCGGGGCGGCAGCTCTCTGTCACTGATGGAACGCGCCAAGGTAGACTAGAGGAGGGAAGGTTCATTTTGGTTCAGTTTCAGAGGTTCAGTCCATGGTTGGCCAGCTCCAAGGCAGAAAGACCAGGGTGGAGGGTTGGGTGGGGAGAGATGCTTGGCTCCTGGAGCTGAGAAGGAGAGAGAGAGAGAGGGAGGGAGGGAGGGAGGGAGAGAGAGAGGGAGAGAGAGAGAGGAGAGAGAGAGGGAGGGAGAGAGAGAGAGAGAGAGGGAGAGAGGGAGAGGAGAGAGAGAGAGAGAGAGGGAGAGAGAGAGAGAGAGAGAGAGGGAGAGAGACAGAGACAGAGAGAGACAGAGAGAAAGGGAGAAAGAGAAAAAGGGGGAGAGAGAAAGGGAGAGAAAGAAAGAGAGAGAGAAAGGGAGAGGGAGAAGGGGAGGGAAAAGAGAGAGAAAAGAGGAAATATAAAAAGAAAGGGAAAGACAGAGAAAGAAAGGGGAGAGAGATAAAGGGGAAAGATAAAGGGAAAGAGAGAAAGAAATAGAGAAGGGGAGAGAGAAAGAGAAAGAGAAAGAGAGAGAAGGGGAGATAGAAAAAGAGAGAAAGGGAGAAAGAGAAAAGGGGGAGAGAGAAAGGAGAGAGAGAGAGAGAGAGAGAGAGAGAGAGAGCGCGCGCACAGGGATGCCCCAGCCATCTGCTTCCTCCAGCCAGGCTCTGCCTCGCAGCAGTGTGCTCAGCACTGATGAAGACCCAGCTCTCATCACCCCGTCAATGCCTGAAATCCCTACCTGTGGACTTTGCTGCTTGGGGGACTAAGTACGCCTTCACAACACGAGCTTCTGGGGAGTCCAGGCCACAGAAGGCCCCCGGAGGTGGCGGCCAACCTTGGGCAGGCCACGGGGAGAAGGACGGCTTCACAGAGGGTGCGCCTCAAGCCGAGACTCCACAGAGCCAGGTATCCAGATTCAGCCAAATTTAAAAACTTAAGCAAAGAGAAAAATTCCCTCATGTACACGATGTACATTATCAAACATATCAATCACGAAGCCAAACATGAGAAGGGGGAGGGGGGAATGGGGCGGGAACTGGGGAAGGGCTATTCGGGGGGATGTGTGCACGTAAGCCTCCACCATCTTAATGTACGTCATTAAGATGTCTGGCTACAATGCACCCATAAAAAATAAAAAATTATATTAAAAAATTAAGCAAAGAGAAAGGCGGTCGTGCCTCCACTGGCTTGTTTACAGCAGGTGTCTCATCGGGCTGCTTGTGAGTTAAGGTCAAGGGCAGCATCCCGTCCGGAATCAAAGGTCAGTGGGGACAGGAAGGGCTGCAGGAGGCGGAGTGCACTCAGAGCTCAGGATCCAGGAGGTGGCTGGCTCTCAGAATCCCCCGGAGAAGGGATAAAAGCAGGTCCCCTGCTGCTGGGGCCTCCAGGTCTCCCTTCTGCGCTATGAAGGAGAAAGGGCTCAGCCTTCCGGATCCTCCAGAGCTAGAATCACTGGCTTTGGATGTCAGGAATCCATAGAGATCCTCATTTTGGCCACAAAATAAAACTCCAGCTGGATCTCACAAATCCAGAAGAGAAAGCAAAAAAGTGGTTACCAAAAAAAACGGAAGGCAACCACCAGTCGTTGGTGGCAGAGGGGAGGGATGGGATTCCTTAAGCAGGAAAACAAAGAAATCGATCAGGAAGGGAGGGAGAAATGGGTAGATTTGTGTACCTGAAATTAAACTGGAGGGGAAAAAAATCAGTGTGACTAAAGATGTCATCAGTGAAATTAAAATCCGCTGGCAAACTGATGCAAAATACACGCCACGCCGGTGATAAACCGGCGGTGGTCACCGCGATGAGCTTTACGGAGCTCTTGCATATCAAGTAGACAACACTAAAAACCCCGAGAGGAATGAGACTCAGAGGAAATGAACAAACTGCTTCCAGAAAAAGAAAATGCAAATGACCCTTGAACACACACACACACACACACACACACACACACACACACACACACACCGTAGACAGAGCCCCTCCCTCTAGAAGCCAACAGTGGATTTAGAAAAGATATGGGGTTTTTGTTTGTTTTTTCGGAGGGGGATTGTTGTTACTGTTTTGCTACTATGGATTGATCCCAGAGCTTGTCTACATCTGAGCTACACCCCTAGACTTTTTTTTTTTTTTTGGTGGTACTGGGGTTCCTGGAAGCCCTTCTACCTCCGGGCTACACTCCCAGACCTATTTTTACATTTTTATTTGGAAACAGGGTCTCCTAAGCCAGCGCGCGCGGCTGGCTTCGAACCTGCGCGATCCTCCTGTCTCTGCCTCCCAAGCGCAGGGATTACAAGCGTGCGCCACCACGCCCGGCTAGCCTTTTTTTTTTTTTTTTTTAAACAAGCTCTCACCAAGTTGCTGAAGCTGGCCTCCAAGCTGGGTTCCTTCTGTCTCAGCCTCCCAAGTACTGGGATTACCAGCGTGCACCACTATGCCTGGCTGGCAAAGATGTTTAATTAGTTTACCTTCTGCTTGCAAGGACACAGGGAGATGACCTCTGGACCGCTTTCCCAGAAAGTAACTGTTTACCTGACCAGTGCCTTCAAAATGCGTGGTCCACGACCCGGCGACCCGCGTCCAGAAATTCATCCTCAGAGATCACAAACACAGACCGAGACCGGAGCCATCCTAAATATTCATGCGGTATTACGCATCATACATGAGGTGGAATTCTGTACGGCCGTTTAGGAAGCCGTGATAGACTAATGTGTAAGGCATAATTTGGTGAAAGCGTGGTACACAAAACTATATTTTTGAAATGACTTTGATGTGTGTGTGAACATTTATCCGCCTGAGACTGCGTCGGCGCAGAAATATTAAGGTCGTTCACCATAAATTAACGGTGGAAATTGGGGACGATGTTTCATTTTCTTCCTTCGACTTCTGTATGCTTTATGCATTTTGTATTATGAGCATGTTTATATAATAAGGAAATGTTTTCAGGCAACCTGGCAAAATTATAAAAGCTTGCCTCAATTTGGGGCCACGTGGGCAGGGAGGAGACCCCTCTCCCCAGCCCACGCAGGTGTGGACCGGGAAGGTGGCTTCTCACCTAACAGTCCTGGTGATATTAGGATCAGATAATTCTAGGTCCAGGATGTAGATCAGTGGTAGAGTGTTTTGCCTCGCAGGCGGAAGAAAGACCCTGGGCTCCATCCCCAGTACTGCAAAATAATAATAATAATAATAATAATAATAATAATAATAACAACAACAACAACAACAACAACAACAAAACAACAAATCTCCACTGTAGGGGCTGTCCCGTGCAGTGTAGGATTTACAGCAGGTGCCAAATTGGGACAACCGAAAATGTAAAGTTGACAAGTGTCTCCTGGGGACCCCAAAGACCCCTGTTCAGAAAGCACTGAAATCAGGGGAGAAGGAGGGGTTTCGCCATCTGCAGGCACAGAGATGCTAGTCATTATTCCTTCGCCTGCCCATTTGCTTCTTCTAGGAGAGTTTCAGATGCTCGGCCTCTCAGGCCCATTCAGATCACTGCTCGCCAACCTCAGCACGTCCTCAAAGGCTCATTTGTTCCTTTGCAAAAATGCTAGTGGAGTCCTTGCCGGATCTCTGTCCCTGGATGAGGCGTAGGCAGGAGAGAAACTGTCCTATGACTCCGGGCTCTGTCCCTGAGGAGGCCATGGCCCTGTAGAGACGGCCACCGCAGCATCCGGAGGACGTGGACCAGTGGGCAGTGCTGGCCGAGAGGTCAGAGTTGATGGCGGGGGCGCAGAAGCCGGGGATGCTAATGGCCGGGCCTAACAACCACGGCGCTGACTTTAAGCATAGACCACGACGCCTGCACTGCACTTTCTAATTCGGACTGCTGGGAAACAGACAGGCAGCAATGGGATGGGAAGTTAAGCTTAAGGACAGGACACTTTATGCAAGGTGAGAGGGAGAAAGAGAAGCAGAGGAATGACGTAGCACCCTGGGCAGTAGGAATAGCCGGGCTGCCCCTCCATCCACATAAGGAGGTCCGGGCAGGAGGCTGATGCCGGACACCAGAGATGGCGGTGGACCAGTGTGGCTGCTGCTGCAGGAGAGAGCTGCCCCCCTTCAGTGGGGAGGCCTGGGCCGATCATCCCAGCCCTGTTGACCCAGAGCCAGGCCGGGAGAAGGCAGCACGAGAGACAGCTCCAGCATCCGTCCCTTGGCCCCAAGTCCCCAGCACTGCCTTCTATTGGCAGAACCATCCAGAAGCCAGGACGTCTCCTTGTTTCGTGCCTGCCACGACCCTGGGAGGTAGGTTTTATTATGCACCTTTTGAAGGCAGCAAGCTGAGTTCCCGAGACACATAGTGACCCTCCCAAAGCCACACAGCTCCAGGGACGGAGCTGGGATTAAAAGCCTACACCAGGCCGGGCGTGGAGGCGCACGCTTGTAATTCCCGCGCTTGGGAGGCGGAGACAGGAGGATCGCGCAGGTTCGAAGCCAGCCGTGCTGGCTTAAGAGACCCTGTTTCCAAATACAAATATAAAATAGGTCTGGGAGTGTAGCCCAGAAGTAGAAGGGCTTCCAGAAACCCCATTACCACCAAAACAAACAAACAAACAAATAAAAAAGCCACGCAGCTCCGAGAGACGGAGCTGGGATTAAAAGCCTACACCACTTGAGAGTCCAGGCTCCTAGTCTTGTACCTAGAGGGTCTGGGTTGAAATGTCAGCCCCAACACGTATGTGTGTCCTGGAGAGACTGTGAGCAAAGGGGTCGTGCACCCTAGGGAGGTGGGCTGCTGAGGGCTGCGGCCGGCGTGGGAATGCGGCCCCGGGCGGGAGCCGGGCGAGCTGACTCAGGCCGGCCCTCTCCCCACCAGGCCATCATTAACCCGCGCGGGGAGACTGCATTATGCATGCGGCAATTTGTCTGCCTCCTCCGCCACCTGCAGAATCGATCTCCGCGCCGGGCGGCCTCATTGAGATTCAGGTCCGTGGTTCTGGGGCTCCATCCCGGTGTCTGGTCAATAGCTTATATTTTTAATTTGTCAATAATCAGTCCAGACCTTGGCTAGAGCCCTCGGAGAGCTCAGCAGGATTGCTGGGCCAGGGAGGGGACACTGCGGAGGGCCCAGGCAAGGACGGGCCGGACGGGTGCGCATGGTGGCCTGACTTCCAGGATCTGAGGTCACAGATTCACGCTGGAGCCTGAGTCCACGGAGCCCGGGTTCAAAGCCGGCTCTGAAGCTCTGAGGCCAGAGGGGTGAACTGGATCCACGAGTCTTGAAGCTTCCGTCTCTCCCGTCTCTCTAGTGGCCGCCATTGTAAGTGCAGAACCAGCCTGGGTGAATGGGTTAGGGAGCCCAGCATCGTGGCCAGCCGCAGAGAACGTGTGCCAAGCTTTTGCTGCCGTGACTGTCACCAAAAACTCCAAGGAGAGGGGCTTAGCAAGCCACCAGGGGTTAGCCACCAGGCAGCACGCTCACAGAGCGGGGGCCATCGCAGGGGGAAATGACCACCCGCCATCTTGTAGACGAGGGTGCTGAGGTTTGCCTGCCTGGGGTCACACGGCAGGGTCCCGCAAGCCCCTGCCGGGTCCCACTTCAGTTCCCACGATTCTAATTGCCAGGCGAAATAAAGATCCGTCCTGTGAGTGTCAAAAATCAACGTCCCACCTTTTGTCCTTGGCTCTTGGGGTGAATAAGCACACCCCTGTCTTCACTCTCTGACGGGCAGGCTCTGAAGCCCCAGGCGGTCAGGGACCGAAGCCGAGGAGAAAAATAAGAAAATAGGCCCCCGTACCCTGGCTCCTCAGCCACCCTGTCGCTGAAGATAAATCTCGGTTGTCTTTGTTCTGCGCCCTTCCCAGAGAAAGAGTCCGGGAGAGACCACGGGAGAGACCACGGGAGCTGGGGAGAGGCAGCTGAAGACCTTGAAGTGGCCTTGCCCCGGGGGGTGCAGGGTCCGCCCTGGTGGATGGGGTTGGAGGGGGACTCGCCCGAGTCCAGCCTCTCCCTCCTGGGTGTGGGCCTCCATCCTGTCTTCTCGGGGACGTCACATCTACTGCACAGGAGAGGGGCAGTCTCTGGTATCCCCCACCGGCCCAGAGCTGGGCTCTGCCACTAGGAAGTTATTAGAATGCTAATACTGAGCACTGGTTTCTTTTCTTTTCTTTTCTTTTCTTTTCTTTTCTTTTCTTTTCTTTTCTTTTCTTTTCTTTTTTGGTAGTACTGGGGTTCCTGGAAACCCTTCTACTTCCGGGCTACACTCCCAGACACCTATTTTTTATATTTTTATTTGGAAACAGGGTCTCTCAAGCCAGCAAGGCCGGCTTGGAACCTGTGTGATCCTCCTGTCTCTGCCTCCCAAGAGTGGGGATTACAAGCGTGCGCCACCACGCCCGGCTCTGAGCACTGGTTTCTGAGTCCGGATCGCAGAGTTACGCCTGCTCTCCCTGCCTCCCACACACGCAGCCCAAGGTGAGTTCGCTCAGCCCCAGAGCCGCAGCACGTGCGTCCTCTGTGGGGGCTGGAAGGTTCTCCGAAATCCAGGCAAAGGATCTGAGCACCGAGCTGGTTACCCAGCAGCGCCAGGAGACGCGGCCGCCCCTGCATCTCTCCGTCTGCGGCTTGGGGGACCCAGGAAGCCCTGGGAATTCCCTCCTCTCTCCATCCTGCTAGGCTCCTCTGTCCCCAGAGATCCTACCCCCTGAGTCTACTTCTATTGAAATACACTTTTCCACAGAACTCCCCAGACGCCGGTACAGCCCCGCATTGTAGAGCTCCGCCGGCCGCAGCTAAATGCCCCCAGAGGACGGCCCAGACCCCTGGGACCCGCGGCGAAGTGCAGATCACAGGAGGATGCGAGCGGGTTCTGGAACATGGCTGGTCCCCGAGCCTCCGCAGCCAGCCCCCTCCCCCAGGAACGGAGGGGAAACCGAGGCTTGAAGAAGGGCGGCTTGCTTCAAGGCAGAGCTGGCAGGCACAGTGCTGCATTCCTCCTCTGTCCCTGCGTCTCCTTAGCCTCTACCTCCCCCCTGCCCCGCTGCTAGACAATTCCAGGGGAAATGGGCTTTTTTTTTTTTTTTTTTTTGGCAGTACTGGGGATGGAACCCAGGGGCATTCTACCTTCAAGCTACACCCCCAGCCCTATTTTTTCTTCTTTATTTTGAAACAGGGTCTCACTGAGTTGCAAAGGGCTTCACTGAGTAGCTGAGGCTGTCCACAAACCACGATCCTCCTGTCTCAGCCTCCCCAATAGAACGCTGGGATTACAAGCGTGCACCACCACGCCGGGCTGGGGAATGGGCTTTTGCAAGAGTCCCCAAATGGTGTCAGTGTTTTCAGACTCATCAGTTATTGAGTGAGGAAAGGTGAGTCCTGGTCCCCTCTTCCTCCTCCTCCCTCTTTCTCTTTTCAACGTTACTAAATATTTACACCCTATTCAAAGATACTTTAAAAAAAAAAGCTCTAAAGCAGCCTGGGAGGCAGCACCATCGCCCTGTTTTTAGAGGACAGAGCTAGAAGCCGGACATGTTTTCCTGCCCCACCCCCCGCCATCTTATGACCCTGATCCCGAGGGAGGGCTGGCCGAGAGCAGCCGTTTCCCGCACACCATCATCACCGGTCTCACAGTCCAGCGCTTGAGCCCGTGCATGAGGCACGTGGCCGGCGGGCCTCCGGGTCGGCGCCCTCCAGTCCCCCGTCCCTCGCTCTCCCGCCGAGGGCAGCAGGTGGGCTGCTGGGACCACTCAGCTGTGGAATGGGTCAGAGCAGAGCAGGTCGGGGCCGCTGACGTGTTTGGCTTCCCGTGGCTGGTGTTCAGCCGTGCAGGGAGAATGCAATCTGGATTTCCCACCGGGTGAGCCGGGAGCCAGGGTCCCCGGGTCTCATCTCCATCTGGGGTGCTGTGCAGTGGTCTGTGTGGCCAGGGGCAGATGGCCTCCTCCTCTGACCAATTACTCTGTGGGAGCTGAGCTGAAATAGTGGTGACTCCCTTAAACTCTCCTGCTGACCTGGGCCTGAAGCTGCCCAGTGCCTCCCACAGCCGTCTGACATTAGAATTACTTGGAGGGTTTCCATTTTGGAGGACAGGGTACTGAGGATCGAACCCAGAGGCATTCTTCCTCTGAGCCGCCCCCTCCCACCACCACCACCCTTTGTGTGTGTGTGTGTGTGTGTGTGTGTGTGTGGTGCTGGGGATGGAACCTGGGGGCCTTCTACCTCTGGGCTGCACCCTAGACCTATTTTATATTTTATTTGGAAACAGGGTCTTATTAAGTTGCCGAGAGCCTCACTAAGTAGCTGAGGCTGGCTTCGAACCTGCAATCCTCCTGACTCAGCCTCCCAAGTACTGGGATTACAAGCATGCATCACGACGCCTGGATCATTCATTCATTCATTCATTCATTTGTTTATTTGTTTATTTATGTATTTATGTATTTATTTATTTATTTACTGTTTTGAGGCAAAGTTTAACTAGGTCGCTGCGACTCCCGCTACATTGTTGAGGCTGACCTCCTGTCTCAGCCTCCCGAGTACTATGATTATAGGCATACGCTACGACACCCGGATAAGGAGTGTTTTTTTGTTGTTGTTTGTAGCAGTACAATTAGAAATAGCCAAAATACAAAACCAACCTAGGTCTCCACCAACAGACGGCAAGATCATGGGAAATACAACCGTGGAATTCTACTCAGCAATGAACAAAATCATGCCCTTCGCAAGAAGATGGAGTGTTTCTTTACAAAACCCACACCCATAGCCGGGCGTGGTGGCGCACGCTTGTAATCCCCGCGCTTGGGAGGCGGAGACAGGAGGATGGCCCAGGTTTGAAGCCAGCTGTGCTGGCTTAAGAGACCCTGTTTCAAAATAAAAGTGTATAAAAATAGGTCTGGGAGCGTAGCCCAGAGGTAGAAGGGTTTTCAGGAGCCCCAGCACCACCAAAATAAATAAATAAATAAAAAGTAAAATACCCTCACCCTGTCCCCCCAAACAGCTCGAACACCAACGACCTGGAGGTTGGGCCCAGGCAGCGCTATTCTTTATTAAAACCTCTTCAGTTTTTAAGAACAGGAGCCTGCCCTATCTCATCCCTCGAGCCCTGACTCTGGGCTGCAGTTGTACACAGCCTCCTCTGACTCTGAGAAACTGAGGTCCAGGCAGGGAGACGACCTGCCCAAGGTAGCAAGGTGAGGAACCCTAGCGCCTCTGTCCAGGGTGCTGACGGGCAGCGGCGGCCCCGCTGGGGTCTCTGGGCTGTGGCCTGAGGCCAACGCACACCTGTGCGCTCCGGGGCGTCGTCTCCCGTTCCCTCTCTCCCTCTCCCTCTCCATTATTTGGTGTTCTTGGTCTTTCTCTGAATTTATTACCCTCTCTTTCTTTCCCGCTCACTCCCCTGCCTTCCCTCTTGATTTATCTGTCCCTCCATCTTGCCGCAATCTCTCCTCCCTCCACATCCTTCTGTCTCCATCTCCCTCTCCCTCTCTGCTGTCCTCGTCTTCCGTCTGCTCCCGGCCAGCCCTCCTCTCCCCGAACGCCTCCCCGAGGGCTCACGCCGACGCCCAGCCCAGGTCTCCCTCTTAGCCCAGTGCTTTGGAGATGTGGCGCTTCTGCTCACGACTCCACACTGGATCAAGAGATGCTTCCAATGTCCTGCTGTAGAGTGGCCCTGAATCTGTAACAGGGAACCTCTGTGGCCTCCCTCAGTCGCCTGGGGCAAGGGTGTCATCACCACGCCCCACCCCGAGTGGGGATGGCTCCTTCGATCAAAATACTCCGTGCCAAGCACCTGCTGTGTGCTCGACCCCGGGAACACAGCGGTAAGAACAGAGTCTAACTTCTTTCTGGAAGTGGAGACAAAAAAGAGATAAGCAAAGAAGGAGGGTGATCCTTTTAATCCTTTGGTATAAAGGTAATAGGGGTGGGAGGCTAGAGGGTCCCTTGGGTGGGGTTAGGCTGCTTGGGGTTTCTCTGGGGAAAAGAACCAACCCTGCAAAGGGCCGGTGGAAGATGAGTGCAGGCGTAGCACATTCAAAGGTCCTGGGGCTGGAATGCTCCTCATAGAGTCCATCACAGAATAAGGCTGGCATCTGGGACGTGGACACAAGGGGCAGGGGAGGAGATGAGGTGCTGGAGGCTGCAGGCAGGGCAGGGCTTGGCATGTAGGCATGGAGGTCCCGGACCCAGGCACTCCAGACATCTGGTTTGCATGGTCATTGGTCCCTGGGCCACTAGAAAAGGGAGAATACAAAGGGCTTGGGTTTGGAGGTTTGGTAAAAGGTAGAGCCCTCCTTTTCCCCCTGCCCAGGTCCATCCATGAAGGTTTCGGCAATTCTCATTCACATAACCCCATTAGGGATTGGTGTACCACCGCCATCAGCACCAGGGTCAGCAGCAGCAGCACCTGTGGGTCCAGGGGAGGGGGAGAAAGAGGAGGAGGAGGAGGAGGAGGAGGAGGAGGAGGAGGAGGAGGAGAAAGAGAAGAAGAAAAGGAAAAGGAGGAGAAGGAGGAGGAGGAGAAGAAAGAGAAGAAGGAGGAGAAGGAGAAAGAGAAGGAGGAGGAGGAGGAGGAGAAGGAGAAGAAGGAGGAGAAAGAGAAGAAGGAGGAGGAGGAGAAAAAGAAGGAGGAGGAGAAGGAAAAGGAGGAGGAGAAAGAAGAAAAAGAAGAAAAGAAGAAGGAGGAGAAGGAGAAGAAGGAAGAGGAGGAGAAGGAGGAGGAGGTGGAGAAGAAGAAGGAGGAGATGGAGGAGAAGGAGAAGGAGAAGAAGGAGAAGGAGAAGGAGAAGGAGAAGGAGGAGAAGGAGAAGGAGAAGGAGGAGAAGGAGGAGGAGGAGAAGAAGAAAAGGAGGAAAAGGAGGAGGAGGAGGAGAAGGAGAAGAAAGAGAAGAAGGAGGAGAAGGAGAAAGAGAAGATGAAGAAGGTGACGATTTCTGTGTATAGACTTGGAGCGGTGGCTGAGGTGGGGCCAGAGAGCTTCAGAGATGACCCCTCCGCTGGCCTGAGATGTCAGCCCTCACCTTAAAGGAACCCTCGCCCCCAATCCCGGAGCCTCCGGGCCCCCGCGGCCCCCGCAGAGCCGCAGCAGCCTCACCTCTCCCCCTATGCGTGACTCACAGGCTCCTGTGGGCGCCGCATCCCACGCGCCTCGGAGTCGGAAGGGTGGGCCGGGCTGTGCACGCCCCAGCTGCTCCTGCAGCCTGCAGCGGCCGACCGTGTAGACACTTTGCCATTAACGGGAGGAGAGAGGGAAGGCACCTGGTCGGTGGGCCGCGCCCCCCGAGTCTCTGGGGGACCTGCCAGCACGCCGAGCCCTGGTTGGCCGTCCCCAAAGGCTGGCTGGGAAGGGACTTCAGTCAAATCCCGCGGCCCGTCCCCCCGGCTTGAAGCTGGCCGGGGACAGATGCTGCTGTGTTTAGACTGTCCAGGCGCCTCTCTGTAATCCCAACTGGCTGGAGTATCACTAGTTTCTGTTCTCCCAGTAGCCACGTCCCCAGGCACCAGTTAAATGCCAGAGTTTCTCCTCTGGGGAGTCTTCTCACCCCGGGGTGCTCAGCATCCCAGGCTGGGCGGTGGCCTGAAAGAGCACCCCACTGGTTCTCAGTTTGAGGCCTGGCTCAGGGACGCAGCTTAGGGATGACCTGGGCAGGCCAGGTCCATCCCCACCTGCCGGGACCCCTCCTAGGAGACCCTCCTCTGTCCTCAAGACCCAGCCCCCAAGGCCAAGTCTCTCTCCTGAAGCCACGGTGACTTGTTAAAGATATGACGCTGCCATCCAGCCCCAGCCTGGAGTGGCGGATGGGGCGGGCTGCGACCGTGTGCTGGCTGGGAACAGACACCTGGGGCCGGCGGCCAGGCTCTGTCCCTGACCCCGAGTCCTGCCCTCGGTCATCTTCCTGGACCCCGCGGGGCTGGGGTGGAGGGTCAGAGCAATGTTCCCCAAGCCTCTTCTTGCTGCGATGACTATTTGTTCAGATGCCCTTGCTTGGAGTCTTCAAATGGGTCCTTTATCATATAGGGCAATTGAGGACACAGAGGGGAGTGACCTTGGCCAAGGGTGCGGGCTGCTCGTCCCTGGGTCCCGGTAAGAACCTGGCTCCGTGGGAGGCGCTGCCGCCCGGGCCCTGCAGCCTGCATGGGTCAAGTTCTTCCATCTTGAATGTGTCCTTGCGACTATACCAATAAACGGGGGCAACCGCTGGCAGATGGACCCGTGGCCCGCTCCCTCGCGCGGTTGAAAGGACCTGCGGTCTGTGGGCCTGGAGGAGCACAGGCCAGGCCGTCCCCAGAGCCGCCACCTCTGACGGTGTTGACGGAGCCTGTGTCCCCGCCGTGTAAAGGCCTGGTGTGCACACGCAGGGGAAACAAGTCCACCCGCTCACCAGGAGTGTCAGAGGAAGGCATTAGGAGACTCTGATTAAACAAACAGATGTTTGTAGTCGGCAATAGAAGTGTCAACACGATCCTAATTAATGGATGTGTTAATGGCTGTTCTCTGTTTGATGACAATAGTCAACGCCTTCAAGAAGCATCCACCACGGTGAGTGTTAGCAGCCTGTGGGGACTGTGCCCAGCGTGCGGGCCCGGCGGGTCCAGACCAGAGTGAGCATGCGCCGTCAGGACACAAGCCCAGGGTGCACCTGCTGCGGCACCCCGGGACCGGACGGTGAGGGCGCAATGTCCACCTCACCCACAGCACGCTGCCCAGCACGCGCGGTCACCCGGGGCCCCACAGAGCACCAGGGCAGGACACGTAAGCAAAGTTTGGCGTAGCGCCTGCACACAATCGTGTAACAACACCCCACAGATACGATACACGGAGCCGGCGTGGGGGCGCACGCTTGTCATCCCAGTACTTGGGAGGATGAGACGGGAGGATGGCAGGTTCAAGGCCAGCCTCAGCTACTCAGTGAGGCCCTTTGCAACTCGGTGAGACCCTGTTTCAAAATAAAGAATAAAAAATAGGGCTAGGAGGTAGAATGCCCCTGGGTTCCATCTCTAGTACCGCAAAAATAATAGAAACACGGGACACAAACTTACAACAGACACAGCACCAGCTTATACAACACACTGGACACACACACACACACACACACACACACACACACACACACACACACAGTCCCAGAACAGTGCTCTCACCATCCCCAGGGCGCTAGTTGACACCCTCACAGGACACACACTCCCACACATCTCGTACCAGGGGTAATAATGCTCACCCCATGTCCCCAGCATGCACCGGGCGCTGCACTAAGCCATGAAAACCCAGGCTGGCAGAAGGTGGTGGCCGCCGCAAGGTGTCCTAGGTCTGCCGAGCAAACCAGTGCTGCTCCGGGATGCCGCAAAGGAACGTCCTCACGCCAGGGACAGGCTGCTGCTCGCCCATTCGTGGGTAAAGGAGCTATGGCTGCTAGACGGGGCGGTCTAGCATAATAAATAAATAAGTCAGTAAATAAATAAAATAAAGGATAAATCAAGGGAAAGGGTTTACAGAAAAAGTATTGGGCAATATTGGAAAGTCTTGGTATCTCTCAGTGATCATGGTTTGTGAAGGGATCAGGTAAAAAGATATCTCATAACTATCACTGTATTTATTCTCGGCAATTGATTTGTATTTTTTTTTCAAGATGCCGGGAAGTGTGTCATTAAGCAGCGGCTCCTTTTCACCAGGGGCCACTAGAAAGCTCAGAGCTCAATTTTTGACCCATGTACAGTTTTTCAGCCTACGAACGTCTGAACATTGTGACTGGTCCTTTTTTTATATTTCTTGCATAAACATAAAAAAAAACTTTCTATTTTTCTCTCCTTCCATTTAAAAATATTTTATAAATAACTTCATATTTGTCTGGAGTAATACGGGGATAAAAAGAAAGATTTATTTTAGCTAGATAGGTATATTAGGACATTTTAGCTGCTATGATGAGCGCTAGCTCTCAAGAGTTCAAATAACAGAGATTCATTTCTTCCTCACGTCGAATGTGGCAGGAGGTGGGCAATACTCTACCAAGCCTTTCAGGGCCCCTGAAGGGCCTCCGTCTCGTCACCCCAACATCCCTCAAGGACTGAGTTTCTCTTGCCAGATCCACAAAGATAGAACATGAGGTGTCTTGGTCAGGCCTAAAAGTGGCCGCCATCCCTTCTGCTCTCACCCAATTGGCCAGAACAGGGTCACATGACCATGTCCTATTGCAAAGGAGGCTGGGAAATGTAGTTTTCCTGTGTTCCCAAGAAGGAACCGAAAGAGTCAAGAATCCCCAGCAAGGACACAAGCACAGAGGTTGACCAGGAAATAAACCTGCGCACACCGCCTTTCAGCGAGAACCTCGGAAGTTCACGGCTGCACGCCAGGCACTCTGGGACAGGGATCTGCGACAAAAATGACCGCCATCCCCGGACTCTGCTGCTTGGTGCAGAGACAGTTTAATGCGAACAGAACACGTGCGTGAGATGTTAAGTCCTGGGCTGGTGGAGGGAGAGCCGGCCGTACGTCAGGCTCAGGGGCTGACTTGCTCCTGCTGCGCTTTGGTCCTGTCTTGTCTGGCACAGGTTGGGAAGAGGAGGGCTGGGTTCCGCTCAGAACTCTGGATCTCAGGATGAAAAGCAGACTCCTCCCTCGGGGTCTGCAGGGCAACAGGACCCCTCGGTGGGTACCAGACTCTGAGGATGCTCAAGTCAAGTCCCTTATGCGGACAGCACGGCATTTGCACATTCTGCGCGCATCCTCTCGTGCGCTTTAAAGAATCTCTAGATGGTTTATAACACCCGCTACGATGCAGGTGCTCTGTAAGCACTTAACGTACCGTGTTGTTTAAGGAATCAAAACGAGAGAGAAAGAGAAACGTCTGTACGTGATCAGTGCAGGCTCGGTTATTTTTCAGATATTTTCCATTGCCGTCGATTGATTGGGTCCCCAGATGGACAGCCCACTGATGTGGAGGACTGAGGATATGAAAAGAGTAAGATCGTGTCCCAAAGGCGTAGCTAAGTCAGGTGTAGCGGCACACGCCTGTTGGTGTGCGGGAGGCCGGGACTGGAGGATCACAGGTGTGAGGCCAAGCGTGGCAACTTGGCGAGACCCTGAGCACCTTAGCAAGGCCCTGTTTCAAATTAAAAAAAAAAAATATATATATATATATATATATATATATATATATATATACACCTTGGGTTAGAGCTCAGAGTTACAACACCCCTGGGTTAGATTCCCAGTGCAAAAATAAACGGATAGATAGATAAAACTAAAGGTGAAGCTAAGTCTTTAACCAGGCACCTGGGAGGATGTCAGGCCCCAAACCCAGGAGAGATGTCAGAGGAGAGGACAGTGACTCCTGCAGGCAGGAAGAAGCAGCAGCTGGTAGGAGTCTGCCTTTGAGTTGGCCTCTGAGAACAGACCAACCCCGGGTACGTGCAGAGGGGGCCAAGGCAGGTGGGCAGACAGACCCATCTGGGCCATTAACAAGGGTGAACTTGCCGGGCGTGGTGGCGCAGCTTGTCATCCCCGCACTTGGGAGGCGGAGACAGGAGGATCGCGCAGGTCCGAAGCCAGCGTGCTGGCTTAAGAGACCCTGTTTCCAAATAAAAATATAAAAATAGGTCTGGGAGTGTAGACGGGCTTCCAGGAACCCCAGTACCACCAAAAAAAATAAAAAAATAAATAAAAAGGTGAACTTAGTGAGGCCCTTGGCAACTCAGTGAGACCCTGTTTCAAAATAAAGACTAAAAAGTAGGACTGAGGGTGTAGCTCGGAGGTAGAATGCCCCTGGGTTCCATCCCCAGTACCACAGAAAACTGTCTAGGAACCACCGTGCCCAGCGCTGGGCTTGCGAGATGGAGGAGCAGGGCACAGGCTGCTGGACCCAGAGCCAGAGCTGGGCTTGCGAATCTTGTATCTGTTTCCATAGCAACGCTACCTAGCCAGGTAGGCCTGGACTCCACATTTTCCCCAAGTGGATGCAGGCTCAGGGGGTCAATCGTTGGCTCCCCCAAGCTCATGCACACAGGGCCTGGCACCCCCAGACGCTGGAATGCTGTGCCTTCTCCGCAGCCCCCCTGCCCCAGGCCTCGGAGGGAAGGGGTCTGTGTCTCGGCCATCGTTGCTGGCTCCGTGGGGGCATCAGAGCGCAGCCTCCGGTAGCCCCACCGACGACAGGCCCACAGCTCAACCTCCGCCCTGCGAGGTGCTTTTGAACGTGAAACCTCATTTTTATCCTCTATAAAATTAGCAAACCTTCCATTTCGGGGTCGCTGGAGGAGCCACGAGGAGACCTGCACGTCCCTGGGTCCACCGTCCGGCACAGCGCCGGGGCTACGTGGACAGCAGCCCCATTATTCCTACGGCTGCCATTGCTGTTGTTGAAGAGATGGAGGGTCGGGGCGCGGGCTGCTGTACCAGCCAGGAGGCGGGCGATCCGGACTGCTCTCGCTGGGGCCGCGGAGAGGGACAGATGTGAGGGAGATTAAGAAACTTCACACGGAATATATGTACTTCTGGTGCGTATGGCACACTTGGCACAGGCAGAATCGGGATGGATCCGCGCCTCCCCGGAAAGATGCGAGGCATTTGGCATCCCTTGGTCTTCGAGCCAGGAGCAGCCCCTCGTCTGTGTGTTTCATGCAAATGTGGGCGCGCGGGGGGGATGTAAACAACACCCTGTCTGCCTGGGAGACTGGGTAGCAGAGAGAGAACAAAGAAAAGGGGCTGGAGCCAGAGACCGGAGCACGGTGCTCTCTGTCCACTCTGGACCTGAACTTGGCCTCCATCGCCGGCTCCGGTTACTTCCCCTGCTGTGCCTCTGGGGCTGGACAAGTCAACTTTGGAGGTCCTGCGGCTCCAAGATGGATTGTCCTAAGCCCGTAATAATAGGAAGGATGGTCCGTCAGGAGAGGGCAGGCAGCCCTGCAGGTTCTAGAAGGAGCCCGCGCACCTTCAGGTCCTAGAGCAGTAGTGGACATCAGAGCCGGGGCCATCCGGGCGCGGCCCTTTCCTCTCGGATCCTGAGCCGCTGCCACTGTGGCCAGGGCCCTCCCTGGGGTCTCCTTTGTCCCCAGGCACCCCTCCCACTCTGTAATGACTGGCGGCCTTTGCTGTCAGTTAGTGACCGGGGAGCGGTCAGTGACGGGGCCATGACCCCGAGACCCTCTTCTCCAGCCTATTTAAATTCCTGGATGGGCCGGGCATGGTGGCGCACGCTTGTCATCCCCGCGCTTGGGAGGCGGAGACAGGAGGATCGCGCGGGTTCGAAGCCAGCCTCAGCTGGCTTAAGAGACCCTGTTTCCAAATAAAACTATAAAATAGGTCTGGGAGTGTAGCCCTAAGGTAGAAGGCCCCTGGGTTCCATCTCCGGTACCACCAAAAATAAATAAATAAATAAATAAATAAATA
This sequence comes from Muscardinus avellanarius, assembly GCF_963383645.1. Lineage (NCBI taxonomy): Eukaryota > Metazoa > Chordata > Mammalia > Rodentia > Gliridae > Muscardinus > Muscardinus avellanarius. The sequence continues at coordinate 19,927,758 of NC_137807.1, forward strand.
AATAAATAATAAATAAATAAATAAATAAGTGTGACCAGCTCAAAATGCAGAGTCATCCGGGCATGGTGGTGTACACCTGTAACCCCAGCACGTGGGAGGCTGAGACAGGAGGATTGTGGGTTTGTGGCCAACCTCAGCAACTTAGTGAGACACTGTTTCAAAACACAAAATAAAATTGGGCTGGGGGGGACAGCCCAGAGGTAGAACCCCTGTGGCCTTGTGGGTTCAATTCCCAGTAACACACACACACACACACACACACACACACACACACACACACACACATTCTTTGCAGGGAATTGAATCTGGAGATCCAGTGAGGAGAAGTAATAATAATAATAATAATAATAATAATAACAACAACAACAATAATAATGATAATAATAGTAATAATCTCAGACTCCTGCCGCACAGGCCCAGCTGGGTGGCTGATGCTGATTTTGGCTGACTCAGATCACCATCTTTGCCTGGGAGAATTCATCTCTTGGGACCTCAGTTTCCCCACCTGCCAAATGGAGCCCAGAGCAGATGTGAAGATTCGCAGTGGTGTCTGTGAGCGGCCAGCTGGGTGCTTGGCACAGGGCAAGAGTCCTGCCCCAGCCAGGCCATTTGCTGCCCCGGCTCTTCTGGGGCGTGGGGGCCGTGATCTGATCCTGTCTTCTGGGGCGTGATCTGGTCCTGCATTCTGGGGTACGGGGGCCGTGGTCTGGTCCTATCTTCTGGGGCGTGGGGCGGTGGTCCGGTCCTGCCTTCTGGGCCGTAATCCAGTCCTGCCTCCTGGGGCATGGGGGCCGTGATCTGATCCTGTCTTCTGGGGCGTGGTCTGGTCCTGCTTTCTGGGGCATGGGGGGCCATGGTCCAGTCCTGCATTTGGGGGTATGGGGGCCATGGTCTGGTCCTGCATTCTGGGGCTTGGAGGCCGTGGTCTGATCCTGGCTTCTGGGCCGTGGTCAATCCTGTCTTCTGGGGTGTGGGGGGCCGTGGTCTGGTCCTGCCTTCTGGGCCGTGGTCCGGTCCTGCCTTCTTCAGCCATAGGCTCATTGTCACAGAATCCCTCACCCCTCCATCAGAGGCACCCACACATTTTCTCCCTGGAGGCCTGGGTCTCTGCGGGGGTGTCCGTGGCAGCCGCGGTAGCTGCGCGCCCTGCGCCCTGCGACCCCTTTCCTCCCTGACGCACGCACCTCCGCCATGCTCACGCCCACGTTGCACTTCCTCGAGCCACCTCGGGGCCTCTGGAAGAGTGACGGGCCCAGGGACACGGCCTCACAGCTGGCTTTTGCGTGGATACCGACCCTGGGCAAACGTTCTTCTGGTCCTGGGGTTTTTCCAGAGAGAGGGTGGGGGCCGGGACGGCGGGGAGGGCAAGGCCAGACCTGCCCATTCCGCGCCCCCTTTACCTCCGCCTGCGGCTGGGCTCCCCTTGAGGAGCGGGGCAGCGGGGAAGAAGTCCGGCACAGGATCTGGGGAGACGCTGAAAAGCAGGAGGGACCCTCAGCTGACAGTCGCCGTCTCGGGCTCTCATTTGATTGTTATCCAGGTTGGAGCCTGCAGACCCCTCCCAGGCGCCCCAGACCTCGCAGCAGCCCCAGGTCTCATCCTTAGAGCCCCGCGCGGCTGAACACCCTCCGGGGAGCAGCTGGGCAGGCATGGCCGCACATCTCTGTGTGTCCTAGTCTCAAAGTTTTGCGACCTTAGGCTCACATGCGAGGTCTGCCACTGAACTAAGAGGCCCCTGGGCCTCCGTGTCGCCGTCTATAAGGTAGGTGCGGCAGTAAAGCTACCCCAAAGGCTGTGGGAGCCAGAGACCCTGGACACCAGCCAGAGATCAGCGTGCACAGAAGGCCTTTGTGATGAATTCGAGGCGGCAGCCCCTCCCGGCAGAGCTCTAGAGAATGGCTTCCCCCTCTCCCCGCGCCTGCCGCCGTCTGCCCGCCAGCGTCTGCAGAGAGGCCTGGAGACTCCTTGGCTGGGAGCTTTTTTTCAGTGCACACCCTGAACAACTGGACCTGGCCATCCCGCGTGTCAGGCGCTCAGCCTATGCTGAGCCCAGGGTCGGCGTTCCGTATCGGGTCGCCGTGGCGTTCTCTGCCATCGTGAACCAGCATTTGAACAATTCCAGCTCTTAGGCTCCGCGAGACTCCGTAGCATAAAGTGAACCCAGGTCGGAATCCATCTCTACCAGCTCTGTGTCCTCGGAGGGGTCACTTGCCCATCCCAACCTCCGCCTTATCTGCCATAGGAAGTGGCTATTTCTCCTCCTCCCTCCTCCTCCTCCTTCTTCTCCTCCTCCTTCTCCTTCTCCTTCTCCTTCTCCTTCTCCTTCTCCTTCTCCTTCTCCTTCTTCTTCTTCTTTGGTGGTACTGGGGTTCCTGGAAGCCCTTCTACCTCCGGGCTACACTCCCAGACCTATTTTTACATTTTTATTTGGAAACAGGGTCTCCTAAGCCAGCGCTCGTGGCTGGCTTCGAACCTGCGCGATCCTCCTGTCTCTGCCTCCCAAGCGCGGGGATTACAAGCGTGCGCCACGACGCCCGGCTGGAAGTGGCTATTTCAACCCAGCAGTGAAGGTTGGGTCAGATAATACACACCCGGAGCCCCTGGGCATGCCGGGAAAGAGCAGCTTCCTTGGCATCCGGGAGAAAGAGACCCCGCCCCACTTTTGCTTTCTCCCTTCTGTGTAACCATCCTGGCCACACGCACGGTCACGCGCCCCATTTCAGCAACACGCCCAGCACCCCGAGGCCAGCCCGTTTGCAGCCCCAAAGCCTTCCTGGGGATCAGGAGACAGTGACCCAAGCCGGCCTTCTTGGCCCCTCGACCGTGGCTTCGGATAAGTCTCAGGCTCTCCAAGGCTCCGGTTTCCCTTTCTGCGAGACCAGGCCTGGAAGAAACGAGAATTCTTGCCTTGGTAAAAAAATAAACGTGATGCCAGTTCCTTTCATTTTTTTTTCCTTCCCTGCAAACTCTCAAACGCGGATGGAAAAGTCACCTAATTTATTTGCAAAAGGGAACGGGCCAGAGTTGGGGCTGGTTACCGGGAGCCGCGTCACTAGCCCAGCGGCCGGCCAGCCACGTGGGCGAGGAGCCCCTGAACCAGCCGGGCTTCGGTGTGACCTTGGCGCACTAGGCAGGGGGGCACACAGAGAGAGCCCCCTTCTTGCCCCGCGGCTCTCTGCTGCTGTTTCGAGGAACCCTAGGGCGCTGGGAACACAGCATGTCAACCCCAGCCGCACACCCTGTACTGCTTAAAATTCCAAGACTCTCAGTGCTGGGGCATCGCCTGCCTTGGCTGCCTTTCCATTTATCCTGACCACTGTGCGCGCGTGTGTGCGTGTGTGTGTGAGTGTGTGTACATACCCCCAAACAAATGCTCAGAAAGAAGGCAAAAAAAAAAAGTGGCACCAGCCATTAAGGAGAAATTAGCAATGCATCCTTCCTTGCCTGGGGCACATTAATAAAAGAGATCACTAAACTAAAAGGAACAGAAATCATTCGGGAGCCCGGCAACAATCAGAGGGGGCGGGCGCTTCCTGTACAGTCCTCTGATTTCATGGCGGTTCCCAAGCCGGGGGAGTCTGGCTGCCGCGGCGGCGGCTGCGAGATCTGGAGCCCATGTATTAAACATGAGGGACCCTGCGCCCGCCCGCGCGGGGGCTGCCGGGCCGGGAGGCGGAGGCGCTGAGGTGCGGCACTGGCTGGGGGGGGCTCCGGTGACATGTCCCAGCGTGCAGTAGCTGTGGGCTGAGAGCTGGGGAGTGTTTAATAGGAGCCAGGAAGGCTGCTGAGGATGCAGCGTGGGTCCTGGAGGACGGTTTGCAATGCAAAAAAATAATAAAATAAATAAATAAATAAATAAATAAATAAATAAATAAATAAAAGGTGCAAAGATGTTCTAGGGTTTTATTATTCTATCTTGTTTTGTTTTGGTGCTGGAGGTTGAACCCAGGGGCATTCTATCTCCTAGCCAGACACCCCGTGCCATTTATTTATTTAATTTGGCAACAGGGTCTTGATAAGTTGCTGAGGGGCCTCGCTAAGTTGTGGGGGCTGGCCTCCATTCTCCAGTCCTCCTGTCTTGGCCTCTCAGATGATAGGTGTGTGCCACCACACCTGGCCCATTCTAGAGTTCTTTTCTTTCTTTTTTTTTTTTTTTTTTGGTACTAGGTATGGAACCCAGGGGCATTCTACCTCTGAGCTACACCCCCAGCTCTATTTTTTGTTCTTTATTTTGAAACAGGGTCTCACTGAGTTGCAAAGGTGATCATTGCAGCCGGCTGGATTCCTACCCTGATCACACAGGCTACTCCACTTACCCATAGGATCTTACAGCTTTTTCTACAGAGTAAATCCTGGGCATTGACTGAGCTTAACCATGTACCTGGCTCTGGCCAATGGTATATGAGCAGAAGGGCCAGTATGTTCTTTCATGGACGAGACCACAGGGGCCTTATGTGTGAGCTCAGATGCATTTTACCTTCGAGTTGTACCCCTGGGCCTTTAGAATTATTATTAATTTATAATTAATAAATTATGAGCCGGGCGTGGTGGCGCACGCTTGCAATCCCAGCATTCGGGAGGCTGAGACCGGAGGATCACGGTTTGTGGACAGCCTCAGCTACTTAGGCCCTCTGCAACTCAGTGAGACCCAGTTTCAAAATAAAGAATAAAAAATAGGGCAGGGGGTGTAGCTCGGAGGTCCAATGCCCCTGGATTCCATCCCCAGACCCACATACACAAAAATAAAATAAATAAATTATAATTTTATAAATAATATTTTATATATAATTTATATAATATATAAGCTTTATATAATATTTATAATTAATTATAATTAATAAAATCATTTTATAAATTAATCATAAATTAATTGCTGAGGCTGGCCTCGAATCTATGGTCCTCCTGTCTCTACCTCCCAAGTACTGCTATTACAGACATCTTTTCATCTTTTTATCTTTTTATATTACCCCGATGGCCTGGCCATCGGGGTAATATGCTTGTCCAAGAGGCCGACAGACATGTCCAGCTGAGCCAGACACAACCTTACACTCACAACCTTACACTCAGAGTAACTCGCAGGGTAAGTTCAGAGGGGGAAAGAAAAGCTTATCTTTGATGTGCCTGAGATTTAGGGGCCGTTTGTTATGCGGCAACAGCTGACCGATACAGTTATATCGGAAGTAATTCATCGTGTCCCTGTCTTTGTTCATTCAAGCAAATACTTCCCGAGCGCTTCCATGCCGACGTTTTGATAGGCAGCAGGGATATAATAGTTAATAAGAAAGCTGTGAACGTGGGCAGAGATTTCAGATTTATTAATTCAAGGAGGATTGAACATCCACTACGTCCCGGGCATGGTAATGAGCACGGTAATTACGGAGGCAGATAAAATGTATTGGGAGCACGCACTCACGTGGCTTACGGGGAGCAGACCAAGCCAAGAGCAAGAGAGGAAATTTCCAAAGAGCCCGAGGAGTTGTTTCTCCCTCCCCAATGGTTACCGACCAGTAGAAAAGACGGCAAACCCAGGAGATCATCACGAGAGATGCTTTGAAACACCAGAGTGCTGGCGTGATGGCGCACACTTGTCATCCCAGCATCTGGGAGGCGGAGACCGGAGGATCGCTGTTCGCGGACAGCCTCAGCTACTTAGCGAGGCCCTTGCAACTCAGTGAGACCCGGTTTCAAAAAAATAAAAAGACTAAAAAATAGGGCTGGGAGTGTAGCTCAGAGGTAGAATACCCTGGGCTCCATACCTGATACCGAAAAGAAAAGAAAAAAAAAAGCCCTACAGCATCTCAGAGGAAGAGGAAGACCGGAGGAAGGAAGGGGAGGGGCGACTTTCAGGACAAGATATATGGGCTAAACACTGGAGATCACAGAGTTTAGATAAAGATAGCAAGGGGAAGGAAAAAGAGCTAGAGAGGTCGGGAGATTAAAAAATACGGCGCCTGAGCTCCAGCATTCTTCCATGTTATTTAAAAAGTGGAAAGAAAGAGGAGGCAGGATCAGAGCGTAAAGGGGTTTAGGTGCCGACCTGACATGGCCGGACCTGACTCTTTGAAGGGAAATAGGGAGCCGCAGAGCGTTTGAGAGGGAGAGCACAGAATCAGGTTGCCATTTGGGAATTTTTCAAGGGCAGACTGGTGGGGGTGAGACCAGAGGCAGGGAGGCCAAGAGGGAGGCTGGGTGATATTTGCAGAGCAGAGGGATAGTAGCACATGAGGAATACAGTGGGGAGAGGCGGGCCCACACTGGGAATTGAACGGCTAGAAGTAGGCTGGGGCCAATAAATTCTATTTACTCTTATTCGCAAAAGCTGGGTCTTAGGAGGGTAAGTCACATTGACCCCAAGTCTCACAGTGAGTGAGCCAAGAACTTGTGACCAGAACTGAGATTCCTAAACTAAAGCTCACTCGAACACCCGTATGCAGGGCTTACAAGCGTGCGCTACCACGCCCGGCTTATTTTATATTTTTATTTGGAAACAGGGTCTCTCAAGCCAGCAAAGGCTGGCTTCGAACCTGAGGGATCCTCCTGTCTCCGGCTCCCAAGTGTGGAGATTACAAGCCTGTGCCACCACGCCTGGCTAATTTATCTTTTATTTTTTATTTTTATGTGGTACTGGAGATAGAACCCAGGGGTGTTCTACCTCCAAGATACACCCCTAGCCCTATTTTTTTATTCTTTATTTTGAAACAGGGTCTCAGTGGGTTGCAAAGGGCCTCACTACGTCATAGCTGAGGCTGTCCACAAACTGTGAGCCTCCTGTCTCAGCCTCCCACATGCTGGGATTACAAGCGTGTGCCACCACGCCTGGCTTGTTGTTGTTGCTGTTGTTGTTGTTGTTATTGTTGTTGTTTTTGAAACAGTGTCTTACTAAGTCACTGACAGTCTACTGAGTTGAGGCGGGTGCCACCGCACCTTCCTCCTCCGTCTTCATTTAACGAGCTCTTCTGGCCAGTCTAAGGTATGTTCCAGTTTGAGAAGCTTTGGGCTTGACAGATCATTCGGAAGTTTGTTTCTGTTTTGTTTTGCTTTGTGTGGTACTGGGGGTGGAACCCAGGGGCTTTTCCACCTCTAGACTATACTTCCAGACCTATTTTATACTTTCTTTGGGAACAGGGTCTCGCTAAGTTGCCGAGAGCCTCACTCAGTAGCGGAGGCTGGCTTCGAACCCATGCGATCCTCCTGTCTCAGCCTCCCAAGCGCTGGGATAACAAGTGTGCACCACCACGCCCGGCTTGGAAGGTTTTTAAATGGTATTAAGACTGCCTTCTCCCCAAACCATGTGAGGCTGGTTTATCAGGCCAACCCAAGCTGCAGAGCTTGGCTTGAAGCTGCCCCCGGGCTCTGCCAACGTGGGCACCAGTTGGGACGGAGACAGGCACTGTCCTCTGCGACAATTTCTTCCACTAAGGGGAACCCGGACCCTCCTCCCTCCCTCCTTCCTGCCTTCCATTTCTGTTTACGTGTTCCGGGGAGTATGGATTCGTCGTGGCCTCGCAGAGCCTGGGCGATGGTTTCTCCCCTTCTTTATTTTGTTTTAAGTAGGTTTGAGCCTGTAATTTTGTTAATTATTTCCCAGAGCACCGGTTTGGTGGCGAGGACGCAGCACGGGGCTGCGGAGCGGAGACAGGCCCTCGGAAGCCTCTCTCCAGAAAATCTAATTTCATCATTGAGAAATCTTCTGTCTTAAGCAGCCTCCGCCACCGCCATAAATTTGCATATCCTATGTGCCGCCGGAATGGAGTGGGCCTCATTTGCATAATGCTGCTGGAGGGGCCCGCACGCCTCTTGAACCCGCGCGGTGCGGAGGCTAGCAATTATTAAGCTGTAGACATTGGCGGGGAGCGAGGCCTCCGACGGATTTCGACTCCAAGCCTCCTTTCCCGCCCCGGCTGCTCATTACCTACGGCCTGGATCTCAGGCCCGAATCCCAGGAAAAACCAGGGAAGTGTATCTTCTGAGTTTTCTCCATAGCCAAGCCCAGGCAGGACAGAACCAAGCATTGCTTTTTCCAACGCCAACAGCTGGAGCAATCGTCTTTGGCTTCCCCCAGGTAATCTCTGTTGCGGATGGTTTCCCTAGACACCTTCAAATCCCATAAGAGAGGTCAGCAAGGGCGCCCCAACGGCCTCTTGCAAGCCCCTTAGGAATGCTCATGGACAAAAAGCTGTATCTAACAAAGTCCAGTTGCAAAATGAACGGCAATTCTCTCACGCTTCAGGGGTCCCGCTTGAAGGCTCCCCTTCCCTTTCTGTGCTGAGAAGTTGGGATCTTTCCCGCCATGCATGGGACCCTGGTAGGATGATGGTGTATTCTAGGGCTCAGGGACTTAGCCATGGGATTGTTGGGTGTCATGGGACCCATAGCTCACTCTCTGCAGTTTCCAACTCTGCTAGAACTGGGAAATTGGTCTCCAAGGCATTCCATAACCTGCCACCCCCAGCCCGGGTCATCCTCACGTCTGGCCCTGTGCGGTGCCGTCTTGGTGCTACCCCGGTGTTGATGAACATGGTCTACTGAACGCTTGATGGTGCCCCAAGAACGTCACCTCAGAAGATCGTCTGGTGGAGCTTCCAACACAGACCTTCTCGGCCATTTTAAACCACGAGAATTGCCGGGCGTGGTGGTGCACGCTTGTAATCCCAGCATTCGGGAGGCTGAGACCGGAGGATCGCGGTTCGCGGACAGCCTCAGCTACTTAGTGAGGCCCTCTGCAACTCAGTTTGAGACCCTGTTTTAAAATAAAGAATAAAAAATAGGGCAGGGGTAGTGTAGCTCAGAGGTCGAATGCCCCTGGGTTCTACCCTTTGACCCCCCAAAATAAAAATAAATAAATAAAGCTGGGCGTGGTGGCGCACGCTTGTAATCCCCGCGCTTGGGAGGCTGAGACAGGAGGATCGCGCAGGTTTGAAGCCATCCATGCTGGCTTAAGAGACCCTGTTTCCAAATAAAAAGTATAAAATATGTCTGGGAGTGTAGCCCGGAGGTAGAAGGGCTTCCAGGAGCCCCAGTACCACCAAAAATAAATAAATAAATAATACATAAATAAATAAATAAATAAATAAATAAATAAACCATGAGAATTCAGGAAGCACCCGGCCAGCCAGAAACCTACTTATTCGCTTCTGTACGTAAAGACCAGGTGCATCCTTACTCAGCGATACCAGCAAAAGCACTCAGCTCCCTTGATAAATTTATTAACAGAACTAAGCATCATCGTGATAACTGTGGACAGAAGATGGGGGAATCTATGGTTCTTCATGTCATATTAAAATGAGAACCCCGGGTGTGGTGGCACATGCTTGTAATCCCAGCGTTACCTCCCAAGTTTGTAATCCCAGCACTTGGGAGGCTGAGACAGGAGGATCGCAGGTTCGAAGCCAGCCTCAGCTACTTAGTGAGACCCTGTTTCCAAATAAATTATAAAAAAAATAGGGCTGGGGGTGTAGCCCAGAAGTAGAAAGCCCCTTGGTTCCATCCCACAGTACTGCACACACACACAAAGTAATCCCAGCATTTGAGAGGAGAGACAGGAGGATCACAGTTCTCAGACAGCCTCAGCTACTTAGTGAGGCCCTTTATAACTTTGTGAGACCTGTTTCAAAATAAAAAAAAATTAAAAAATAGGGCTGGGAGTGTAGCTTGAAGGTAGAATACCTCTGGGTTCCATCCCCAGTACTGCAAAATAAAATAAAATAATTAGCTGAGCATGGTGGTGCATGCCTGTAATCTCAGTACTTGGGAGGTTGAAACAGGAGGATCACAGGTTCAAGGCCGGCCTCAGCAACTTAGCAAAACTCAGCAACTTAAACCCTGTTTCAAAATAAAATAGGGCTGGGGGTGTATCCCTAAGATAGAACTCCTTTATGTTCTATCCCCAATACCTAATAATAATAACAACAACAATAATAATAATAATAATAATAATAATGAAGTGTGTAACTTTGATTGTTTTCAGAGAAACATTTTTCATTGCGGAAGAAATAGAAATACATTAAGAAAGATCTGTATTACTTCTGATAGACCGTATGCTCCAAATTGGTGGAGCCCAGAGCCAAGATGACCCGTGGCACTAAAAGCCTGCTCCACGCCAACATCTGAACAGTGTGCCACTTATTAGAACATCTGAAACGGCAAGTCCTCTGCTGAGAAATTTATTTTAAATTACCCATATGCACTTACCGAGGAGGGGCCGTCTCCTCAAAAGACCTTGATATTCTGTTCTCAACGCCAACTGTAACTGACCGTCTCATTACGAGGATTTGAAGCGGGGTCACTTTTTCCATAAGACTACATCCAGCATTGAATTATGTCTCCCAGAAAAGGAGATTGCTCCTGACCAGCCAAGCCCAGGCCCCTGACAACATAGAGATGTGGTTTTTTCCAAAAGGAGCTGTCGGCTGCGTGGCCGGGCGAGTGCGTTAGAACAACAGGTGTCCGTAAAGTCAGGTTTCAGGGTTGAGATGTGGCTCCGCCCCCAGTCAGGCCCTTGACATCTCTAAGCCTTCTGATTTGTAAGGTGGGGATAAAGTTATCCCTCCTGGGTGCGGTGGCACATGCCTGTAATCCCCGTACATAGGAGGCTGAAGCAGGACGTTCGAGGCCAGTCTTAGTAATTTAGTGAGACCCTCAGCAACTGAGTGAGACCCTGTTTCAGAACAAAAATTAAAAAACAAAATAAAGCCAGGCGTGGTGGCGCACGCTTGTAATCCCCGCGCTTGGGAGGCGGAGACAGGAGGATCGCGCAGGTTCGAAGCCAGCCGCGCTGGCTTAGGAGACCCTGTTTCCAAATAAAAATATAAAATAGGTCTGGGAGTGTAGCCCGGAGGTAGAAGGGTTTCCAGGAACACCAGTACCACCAAAAAATAAAATAAAATAAAATAAAATAAAATAAAATAAAATAAAATAAAATGGGCTGGGAATGTAGCTGTGAAGAATGTCCCTGGGTTCCATCCCCAGTGCAAAGAAAAGGTCGCTATGGCTTCGTTATGGTCACCGGGGGAGTTGGATGACACCCTGCCCGGCAGTTGGGTACCACGAAGGTCCAATGTCCTGCCCAAAGTTACCGCAGGTCGAGGGTGTGGACAGGACCGAACTCGGGCGTGCGCTGGGCCACTGCTGCCGCAGACGCCAGGACCTCGACGCCGGTGGTCGATGACTGAGGACCGGGGCTGCAGCTATGCAGAGTTGGCCAGCGGGCGCCCGGGGTTGAACGGCTCCGGGAGTGGGTGGGACAGGGGGTCTCTAACGGGAGACGCTGAAGGGAACCTCGGCCCTGATCAACTTCTCGCCTTGCTCAGAAGCACAGGTCAGCGGCTATCACAAGCAGCGCTTCGGAGGACCCAAGATTTCCTCCGTGTTGTAGGAAAGGATCCCGGGCTGGCCCTAGGATGTGGGTTGTTTTATTTATTTATTTATTTGTTTATTTATCTTATGGTGCTGGGGATGAAACCCAGGGGCATTCTACCTCTGAGCTACACCCCAGCCCTTTAAAAAATTCTTTATTTTGTTTACTATTATTATTATTATTATTAATTATTATTATTATTATTTGGTGGTACTGGGGGTGGAACCCAGGGGCTTTTCTACCTCTAGACTATACTCCCAGACCTATTTTATATTTTTATTTGGAAACAAGGTCTCACTAAGTTGCTGAGAGTTTCACTAAGTAGCTGAGGCTGGCTTCGAACCTGCGCGATCCTCCTGTCTCAGCCTCCCAAGCGCGGGGATGACAAGCATGCGCCACCACGCCTGGCTAATTCTTTCTTTTGAAACAGGGTCTCACTGAGTAGCGGAGGGCCTCACTAAGTAGCTGAGGCTGTCCGTGAATCTGCAACCCTCCTATCTCAGCCTCCTGAATGCTTGGATTCCAGGCCTGCCCCATCACTCCCGGCTTGGATTGTTCTGAAAAAGGAAAGGACAGGAATAGTGACTAGAAAAGCTAATCCATCCAAGGGAGAGTTTAGCTTCCAGAAGATCGGATGGTGGTGAGTGCTCTGGGCTCGGCCTCGGTACCCAGGGTCCCGCCTCTCAATCCCCTGGTGCAAAAGGGACCAGCTATGGCTCAGGAGAGGAGGTGGCCATCTCCCCTGCCCTCGAACGGAGTTTCAGCTTACGCAGGCAGTCCTGGAGACATCAACAGGTGGTGACAGTGCGTGTCAGGTACCGAGGAGAGAAACAGGAAATGAAGAACACGGGCTGGGAGTGCTGCCCAGTGGTTAGAGCTCACCTAGCATGTAGGAGGCTCTGGGTCCCAGCCCAGCACTGCAAAACAAATTGATAATGATAATAATAATAATAATAATAATAATAATAATAATAATGGTAAATAAATAAACAAGGCAGTGGAGAAAGCTGCATTATATGAATCACAAAAGCTCATCTAATTGATCAGCAGAGCCATAATTGCTGGCTGGACGACACTTCCTAGGTGCGCAACCACGCCAAAACCGTGACCCAGAGATCCTACCCCAAACAACACAATTGCATATCTGCACCAAAGAACATCGACAAAAAGGTGACCTCCGGGGCCCTTCCCAACCCCGAACACAGAACTGCCCAAATGCCCGGCAAGAGTTGAAGGGATAAATTGTGCCATGACCACAGAAAGGCAGTCTCAGCATGTTTAATGCCTGAGGTTTCGAGCAAGCCCTAGTCCTTCTGGATTTCATCCTCTGGCCTCCTGTCCATCCCTGTAACCTCTGAACGGCGCCCATTCACCTCTTTACTGGACCGTCCCCCGTGTATTCCACAACCCCTCGAGCATACATGTGAACGGTGACTCACCCGTCCCAAAGATACTTGTTGGGAATCCGCAAAGCTGACTGCGCAGATTCGCACGTGCCTGATGTGCGCTTAGCCTCGCTTGCTGCTAATAAGAGCTGGCCTCCCCTCCTTCTTTCCCCTGCGAAGTCCATCTAGCCCCCACCCCCCAAGAGCTCCGGGAGTCAGGCTGCCCCCGGCCACTGGCTCCTGCAGATGAGACAGCCTGGCCCAGTGCAGAGAGGATGGGGCACGCTTGTCATCCCAGCATCGGGAGGCTGAGACAGGAGGATTGCGGTTCGCGGACAGGCAGCCTCAGCTACTTAGGGAGGCCCTCTGCCACTCAGTGAGACCCTGTTTCAAAATAAAGAACTAACAATAAGGCTAGGGGTGCAGCTTGGAGGTAGAATGCCCCTGGTATTCTACTCCACCCCCAGTACTGCAAAAAAACAAAAAAAAATAGAGGCAGAAATGGACAGTGGCTAGCTACGGTGCTGGCCCAGCGTGCCCTGTCACAGAGTCTGGAAGCATGCCCATGCTAGGTCTAATCAGTTGCTGCCAATGTACACGGCCCCGTGCTCCGTCTTAGCACCGGGATGGTCTCAAAATCAAGGAGACAGACGACCGAGGTCGTATGTGAAGGGAAGAGGCTCCGCATCAAATAACATTTACTATGCTAAGCGGAGTCCTCTTTTTCTACATCGCGCTGATTTTTGAGACATGGAAATACATTCAAATTAACCCCTGAGCTATTTATTCTTCTTCCAAATTTTCCATTTAGGGTCGACTCCGTGGTGCACGGTATTACTAATTCAGAGCTCCGGGAAGGCGCTCTGATAGCTTCAGACGTGCTGAGGACTTTGCCAACGCACGGCTTCACGCAGGGCGGAAATCAGAGTTCAGGGCGCGCACTTGAGCCCCAGGTGCAGCATCAAAGAACCCCGCAGGGCCCGGCTGCAACCAAACCCACTGCCGGGCCCCTTAGACAAATGTTTACTGAGCGCCTACTACACACGGATACGGTTCTCAGCGCTGGAGACGTGGCGGTGAATGTAACAGTTAAAAGCCCCATGTCAGCCGGGCGTGGTGGCGCACGCTTGTAATCCCCACGCTTGGGAGGCTGAGACAGGAGGGTCGCACAGGTTCGAAGCCAGACTCAGCTGGCTTAAGAGACCCTATTTCCAAATAAAATGTAAAATAGGTCTGGGAGTGTAGCCCAGAGGTAGAAGGGTTCCATCCCCAGTACCACCATAAATAAATAAATAAATAAAAGCCCCATGTCCTTAAGGAATCTACACTCACGAGGGAGAGAGATGCTGCTGCCGATATATTTTTGAAGCCAAACAAAGCAGGGTCAGACAGCAGGCAGGACTGCCCGGGAGGGACCGTCCTTTCACATAGGAAGAGCAGAAATCCATCCCAAAGCTACTGGAATAATTCCAAGGAGAGGTGATGGAGTGGGACCTGTCGAGGTGCAAGAGGGGGTCCCCCAGCGCCACAAAGGGAGAGCCCACAATGTGGACAGAACACGGGGAAGAGACGAGGAGGGCCGCCGGGTGTCCCCGCCTCCTGCAAGGTAGATTGTCACACCCACCTGCGATGGCACGGCTTCCAGCTGGAAGGAAGGACCGTCCCAAGGAGCTGGGAGCATCTAGGTCAGAGATGCCTACTAGAGACCCAAGTGGGTGGCAAGGGGCCCCATAATTATATTTTCTCTCTCTCTTTTTAATTTGGTGCTGGAGATTGAACTCAGGAACATTCTACCTTGGAACTAAACCCCTAGCTCTTCTTTCTTTCTTTCTTTCTTTCTTTCTTTCTTTCTTTCTTTCTTTCTTTCTTTCTTTATTTTTGGTGGTACTGGGGTTCCTGGAAGCCCTTCTACTTCTGGGCTACACTCCCAGACCTATTTTTATATTTTTTTAAATTTGGAAACAGGGTCTCTTAAGCCAGAGTGGCTGGCTTCGAACCTGCGCCATCCTCCTGTCTCCACCTCCCAAGCGCGGGGATTATAAGCATGCGCCACCACACCTGGCTTATTTATTTATTTATTTATTTATTTATTTATTTATTTATTTATTTATCTTGTGGTACTAGGAGTGGAACCCAGGGGCCCTCTACCTCTGGGCTACACCCCTTGCCCTATTTTTTATTCTTTATTTCGAAACAGAGTCTCACTAAGTTGCAAAGAGCCTCACTAAGTAGCTGAGGCTGCCTGCAAACTGCGATCCTCTTGTCTCAGCCTCCCAAATGCTGGGATTACAAGCGTGCACCACCACGCCCGGCTTACTTCTTTATTTTTAAACGGGGCCTCGCTAAGTTGCTGAGGCTGACCTCGAGCTTGCCATCCTCCTGTCTCAGCCTCCCAGGTGGGTTGCAGGTGTGCGGCCCCATGCTCAGCTAAACAGCCTCCTCGGTACTTTCACAGTGTGCAAAATATCCGTGGTGCACGCTTGTCATCCCAGCATTTGGGAGGATGAGACAGGAGGATCGCGGTTCGTGGACAGCCTCAACTACTTAGTGAGGCCCTTTGCAACTCAGTGAGACCCTGTTTCAAAATAAAGAATAAAAATAGGGCTTGGGGTGTAGCTCAGAGGTCGAATGCCCCTGGGTTCCATCCCTAGTACCACCCAAATATATATATATATATATATATATATATATATATATATATATATATATATATATATTGAGGTTTGCAAGGAGCGTCTACCTGGAAGGCCTTCCCTGTCTTGGCAGGAGGGACCTCCCTTCACCTTCAACCCCTCCATGAACCTGGAGTCTTCTCTGCAGATATCTCCCTGGCCCTGGACCTCTCCCAGTGCTGCCTCCTCCTTCCCACCTCCTCTCACAGACTGAGAGAAGAAGAAATATAGAAAGTCGGGGCAGGGCTGGGGAGGCAGCCCTGACAGCACATGAGTGACCAACTCTCTCCTCCGGAGTGCGCTGACCCGCCCTCTCCCCCGCCTCCAGAGGTCCACGGGCTCTTCTCAAGAGCTCCAGACCTTTGTACAGTATGCCTTTATCAATATGATTCCAATAAATGTTTCAGTTCCGCATATAAATTCCAGCGCCCGGCTGCCCGGTAGAGACCTGCTCGATGGCCAAGCCGTAAAGAAGTAATAATGCAATTAAAAGGTATGGCCTGTCACCCTCGTAAAGCCGGAGATCGATGTGGGGGGAGCTGAGGACAGCGCGGAGGGGGACCTGCCTTCCTCGCGGTGTCTGAGGGAAGAGAAACGCCGAGCCGGCCACTCAGAGGCGTGTGTACCTGGGGCGTGCTTAGCCAGGCTCGCTCTTAACAGAAGCCAGCCCCTCCCTGGTCCTGGCCCGGGTCATCTAAGCGTCCCAAGAATCTGGGAGTCAAGTTCCCTGGAGCCCTCATCCGAATGGGACGACTCAGCCCGGCATGGTCAGGGCCTGGGAGTCACGGCTGGGAGTCACGGCGGGATCTCTGCCGTTCCCTCCCGTGGACCAACTCCCGTGCGTGCCACAAGTCAAGAGCCCTGCATCCCATCTCCAGCTCAGACCTGGATTTCCAACAAGTGCCTCCATCTTCTCTCCAGCAAAACGGGCACACCGTCCTGTCCACGCGATTGTTGGGACTAGACAGGCTCAGAGCCGAGGAACGCTGGCTGGACCTGAGTCCAGAGGCTGCGAGAGCAAACGCCTGCAGGACGAGGCAGATGTGCGACAGGCGGGGACAGACGAACCCACCGGAGGGCGGCGGGGTGTGGTGGAGACTGCGGCTAACCAGGCGGCCCAGCTGCTGTGGTGCTGGGATGCCAGCCTGGTGTTGCCAGATCGGGTTTTCCAAGAGAGGCAGAATTTCTGGATTCGGGTGTTAGATTTCAGATGTTCACGCATGTTCCCACGAGCATGTGTGAGAAGAAATATCCCCGGACCTGAATTCTGGAGCAAGCCCTTGGCCGGCTGGATGACCTCAGGCAAGAGGCGAAACCTCTCTATGCTGGGCTTCCTTGGGACAAATGTCAGTCACATTTTCTTCTGGGAGGGGCTTGTGAGGATGGGGTGACCTTTCCCTGCAAAGCGCTCAAGACAGGACAGGCAGGACGAGCCGTGATTGAGGGCCTGCTCCGGCTGTGACAGTCACAGGGGCTGCTCAGGAGATGGACGAAGCTTTCGGGTTCCAGAGCTCACAAGGAAGGCCTGCCGTCTTTTCTCAAATGTATTTTACCGCACAAGAAAGAAGCCAGATGCAGGGTGTGGCGTGCACACCTGTAATCCCAGTGCTTGGGAGGCCGAGAGAGGAGGATTTGCCAGCCCAGCCCAATGATGGCGAGGCAAACTTCAGATTTAAACAGAGCTTTGCTAGGGCGTCTTCTTGCCCGAGGAAGCCCAGTCAGCATCAGCAGAGTCCAGAGGAGAATGTCACTATCCAACGCCCCTCTCTGCTTGTGAGCAGTAAGCTTCCTGTGTGAAGCCACTGAGCCTGGGGCGTGTTTGTTCCGCGGCGATGGCTAACTGAAACATCCTGGTCCCCTTAACTTCCTAACTCTGTGATCTGGGAGAAAAAAAATCCCATGGCCTCTTTAAGCCCAAGTTTCCCCATTAGCAAAATGGAGGTGGTAACTGATAATGATAACATCAACCTCCCAAAGCCATGGTGAAGTCAAGTAAGAGACTGAATTTGAGGTCAACAAGCTCAGTTCCAGGTATATACAGCAAACGCTTAATACACGTTGGTGTCTTTCTCACAGGGAGCCACGCCAGAGCCTTGGTCCACCCAGAGGTCCTTACACGTGGCGCTGGCTCTTGGTCACCATTTCAGAATGACCTGTAGGCTGATCAGTCTTGAAATTCCAAACACAAGCCGGGCGTCATGGTGCACAGTTGTAATCCCCGCGCTTGGGAGGCTGAGACAGGAGGATCGCACAGGTTCGAAGCCAGCCTCAGCTACTGAGTGAGGCTCTCAGCAATTTAGTGAGACCCTGTTTCCAAATAAAATATAAAATAGGTCTGGGATGATAGCCCGGAGGTAGAAAGCCCCTGGGTTCCATCCCCAGTACCACCAAAAAAAAAAAAAAAAAAAAAGAAAGAAAAGAAATTCCAAACATGAATCCACAGGTGCCCCCCGGGAGCCCTCCAGAACCCCGGCTGGTGGCCGGGACGAGGGACAGCGCCAGGCGGGTGGCTCCGGTGCAGGCCGAGTTCAGTGGTGCAGCCGCTCTGCTCGCCGGAGCCTGCCTGTTTACATACATCCCATAATTACCATCTGCACCGCCAGCGGCGTTGTTGCAAATGGGCTGTTTCCATCTGTTGAAGCAAGTTCCTCCCAGGAATTTGCACTGATCACTTTTTTATGCAAAGCTTTTGTATAGATCATTTTTCCCCCCAATGGTTTTTAATAGGTCTAACTATTTGAGGGGGGTGGGGAGGGGTCTCGGGAGGAAGGAGGGAACCGGGGAGAGTCACGGTGGGAGGGTGGCGGGCAGGGGGTGCGTGTCCATCCACCCAGCTGCACCTGACTGCCTCGTCTGTGGCCGCCACCAGCTCCAGGACCGTGAAGGCCTCGCGTCTACGCGATGCCATTTCAAATATTTATTGTTTGTCTTTCTGGTTGAGCTGGTAGCGCGCGGTTAACGGAGACGAGGAGGGGGGTGGGGTGGGCGTGGTAATGAGTCCAGCAACTGGTGATCCCAGCTCAGGGCTGTGTTACCTGAGAAGAACCAGATGGGCGGTTTTGCATATTTTTGACAGCCGTAATGAACAGGGCAGCTCCGTATTGATTAAATGTCTGGGAAATTAGTGCAACCCTCTGGAGCTCCATTATTTACTATTTCTGCTCAAATTCTCAGCAAAGTTTACATAAGCCGAAGTCAGCAGTAAAGGGGAGAGGGGGAGGAAGGGACAGTTGAAGGAAATGAGATACTTTCCGGGGACCGCAGCCCGGCAGATGCAGAACGGAAAGGACGCTTCGATTTTGACTTTGAGCCCTGGGAGGGTCAAAATCTGCAATCCCTCATTCCTGCATCCCCCAGCATCCGGTGTGGCACCTGACACACAGTAGGTACCTTGGAGGAGGTGTTGAGAAAGGGATCTGCATTTGACAAGGAATCTGAGTTCTGGATTTACCCCTCAAAGGGCGGACCGTGCCCCTAAGACAGAACCCTGCCCTTGAACTTGACCTTGAAACCTTTCATAAGCAAAAATATATCTGCATGCACGTAACCGCATCCAGCCAGGGCCTCACGCTGATTCTTCCCTGGGCACCTCTCGCCTCCCATGGCTCTGGGGTGGGGGCTGAGGGTTGCTCGATAAATACAAGGCTGATTGGGGCTCAGCTGGAGCTCATCAAAGATGGTCTGCAAAACTTGTGCCTCCCGATCTTCTGGGGATGCCACTGCAAAGGAGATGCCTGCGCTTATTCCTTAAGAACCCACAGGCCAGATACGGTCCCCACGTGACTTTGGATCCTGGTGCTGGAGGGTCCTGATGGGCTCTGGGATCCCTGGGTTGAACCCTAATTCTGCCTCGTACCATTTCCATGGCCAGGCATAGCACAGCACCGCGTCTCTGGGGTCCCGGTGTCTGTTTCTTCCTCCGTGGCTGGATGACACGATTCACTCCTTAAAAGCTTGCTTGGGGTGATTATGGAAAGGGCGATGTCAGGTAAACACTAGGTATTCAATAACGGTGCTGGGGATTATTGTTATTGGAGATTATTTGGGGAGTTGATTTTCAAGAGAAGAGCAAAGCTCTGGGAGCTGTCCGTGGTGCTGCCCTGGGCTCTGGCCCCTGACTCTGGACCTCTCTGTTCAGTAACCCATGTTCCACTGGGGTATGATCACCGGTACGTGACCTCACATGATGGGAGCATCCTCATAACATTTGCGCGTTCCCAGGATCTTCCCAGCTCTTCTAGAAATCTCCCCTGCCCTGAGCCCCCTGCTTCGGTCATCCTTCACCTACGAGGTCCTGTCCTTGGCAGCTAAGACAGAATCTCAATGTGTCCATCATCAGAAGAGAAAGAAAGTGTCTCTGGCTAGGAAGGGAATAGGCATTAGACAGATACACGGGTTGGTCTCGGGGACCTCTTCCGCTACACTTTTTGTCTTTCTGTATATTCCCAGAGGTTAATCAGGCTTTGGCAAGCCAGCCAGCCTCCAGTCTCTGTTGGAAGAACAAGGAGTTGGAAAGACAGATTCAATCAATGACAGATCTCACGATGAGGAGAGTGGTGACGGGGTGGTGAGGTTGGGGAGGGTTCTGCTCTGCCGCAGGCCCCACCAGGACTCACCCATGTGGATTACTGGATCTCAAAGACATCTGTGTTGGAGACCCTTGTTTATTACTTTGGTGAAGAAATGGGTGGAGGGATGAATGAAAGATAGATGAATGAATGAAGTAAAATGGGTAGACGGAAGGAAAAATGGAAGGAAGGATGGATGGATGGATAAAAAGAAGGAAGAATGGAAAAAATGGTTATATGTATGTATGTATGTATGTATGTATGGATGTATGTATGTATGGATGTTTGGCTGGAAGAATGGATGTTGAAATGGTTGTATGGATAGATGGATGGATGGATGAGAAGGATGAATAGACTGATAGAGGAATGAATGGATGGAATGGTCAGATACATGAATGGATGGATAGATAAAATGGATTTATGGATAGATAAATAGATGGGTGATAGGAAGGAAGGATGGATGGGTGGATAAATGAAAGAAAGACTGGATAGATGGAATGCTTGAACAGATGGATGGATGGATGGATGGATGGATGGATGGATGGATAGATGGATGGATGGTTAGATGGATGGATGGAATGCTTGAAAGGATGGATGGATGGATGCGTGGATGGGTGAATGGATATGTGGATGGATACAATGAAGAAAGGAAGGATGGATTGATGGGTAAAAAGAAGAATGAGGAAGTAAAGGAAGAAGATAGGTTGTATAAGAAAGGACAAGAAAGATAATGAGGACTAGAAAAAGAAGGAAAAAGAAAAAATTATCAAAGGAGAAAGACTATAGTTTCTACTATGTTGTAGGCAGATTTTGAGCATGCCTCAGAGAAGACAGAGCGCTGCAGCCCCTGTGTCAGGAGTGTGGCTGTACTTCATGCACTCTCCCTCCAATTACGTCCCAAGCCTGTTCTATTAACAGCCACCCTTGCAGACCCAGACAAAATGAACTCCAGTGCCTCATCCCGGCAGCAGGCCATTGATTCTCCCCCATAACCCATTTATTTTATTAGCAATCCATTTATTTGGTACATGCATTTTGCCATGCTGCGGGGCGATGAACTGGCCCTGCCAGGTGTGGGGCAGGGTGGGGGCGGGGCACTCCGAATACTCAACCAGATCGCGATTACCACCGTGGCGGTGCTTAAAGATCATATGTAAATGAAATGTCAGGGGAGAAAATCGCGGCGAGGGCTGTCAGGAAACAATTTAGCGGTGGTTAAAGGCGCAGTTCATGGCTGGGTGAATCGCAAACTTTGCAAATGGAAAACCAAGCTGGCTTCCACGGTGGGGGCCGACGAGGCCAGAGGCAGAGGGGCAGGGAGGCTGGGGAGAGGCCGGCTGTGTGATGTGAGCTCCGAGAAAATGAAAAAAAAAAAAAACCATACAAACAAGAACTGCATCCACTTCTAAATATTCACAGCCAGCTGCTCTGGCGAGCCCCCACTGAACGGGCCCAGTGAAGGATGTCTACCGGGCCTGCCCCTCCATCCAGAAGGGGGGATGTGGCGGGGCGGGGGGAGGTCATTACGTGCTTAAAAGCAGTTGTTTGGCTAAACGTTATATGCGTTTTGTATCCCCCAGCTTCCAGAGATGGTTCCGGAAGCAATTTCCATAACTGCAAAGCATATATCGTTATTGTTTTTATTATTTGAATATCAGATGTCCCCAGATTGCGTGATCTATAATTCTATATATAGTTCTATTCTGGGGACTCATCCCGAAGAAGAGTTGGTTGTGTGTGTGTGTGTGTGTGTGTGTGTGTGTGTGAGAGAGAGAGAGAGAGAGAGAGAGAGAGAGAGAGAGAGAGAGATGGGCAGGGTATTGTCTGTCAGGGCCCAGTCACCGCTCTAGGTATTTCAAGCAGGAAGGGTGTTAATAGAGGGAGATAGAAGCTTGATTAATTGTTAGAAAGGCATAAAAAGCGAAGGTCAGGAAAGCTTCCAGGAAATAGGAATGCCCATGGGAAATGTGTGTGTCCACGAAGTAGAGAGCTCCTGGGAGCTAACAGAAGCCTCCTGTGGGTCACAGGTGTAGCCCTGCCCGCGGGACCACTGGACAGTGGGACTCCCATTGCACAGGTTCTGAACGACTTCTCTCCATAAGCTGTGTTTCCTGAAGAGGAGATTGTTCTAGAATACGAACCCCACCTTAGCACCGGGAACGCACGGGCCAGCAGCGCGGCTCTCGGCCTCGGTTTGCCCAGTTTTGAAATGGGCTTAAGAGTCAGTCCCTGGTCACAGCAGAGGATGGACTAACGCCACGTGGAAAAAGTCTCCAAGAACTTGGCACATAGTAGGTACCGGGTGGCATCTGCCTGTAATCCCAGCGGCCCCCCGGAAGGGTCATTTGAAGCCGGTTCCCCTGTGCAGAGATTACCAGGGACTATGCGACGATTTCCCAGGGTCCCGATCCCCCGGGGAAAGTCCTCCCCTAAAGAAAGCCATTAAGGATTTAATTTCTTATCATCTTCCGTTCCAGCTAGCCAGAGTGTTATGAATAATATCCTATTAGCCGGAGACATTCAAACAATCACGCGTTAACATGTTCTTACGGCGCAATGATGGAGCGCTCTCCGAAATCAGGCCCTTATCTGCGGCCCACTCAGCACACACTCCATCACGGGCACCGCGACACCCCCTGCCTCCTCCCCGCTGTCTTGGGCTCCAGCTCATTACGGCGGGCGGGAGGCCGCAGGCGGGTGGCTCTCGGCAGGGCTGTGCCTGCCTCCCGGACTGACCCACGGTGCAGGGCCGGTGCCCATCCCTGAGCAGGTGGGCACGGCTTCTTAACAGAGGCAGTTCACTGGGCGCAGCGGCACACGCCTGTGATCCCAGTACTTTGGAGGCTGAGACAGGAGGATCACAGGTGCCCAGCCAGCCTGGCCAAATTAGCAAGGCCTTCTGCAACTCAGTGAGACTGTTTCAAACTAAAAATAAAAATAGGGCCAGGCATGGTGGCACACGCTCGTTATCCCAGCATTTGAGAGGCTGAGGCCGGAGGATTGTGGTTTGTGGCCAGCCTCAGCTACTTAGTGAGGCCCTTTGCAACTCAGTGAGACCCTGTTTCAAAAATAAAAAGACTGCCGGGTGTGGTGGCGCACGCTTGTAATCCCCGCACCTGGGAGGCGGAGACAGGAGGATTGCGCAGGTTTGAAGCCAGCCTCGCTGGTTTAAGAGACCCTGTTTCCAAATAAAAAATATATAAAATAGGTCTGGGAGTGTAGAAGGGTTTCCAGGAGCCCCAGTAACACTGGAAAAAAAAAAAACCAAAAAACACAAAAATAGGGCTGGGAGTGTTACTTGGAAGTAGAATGCCCCTGGGTTCCATCCCCGGTACCACAAAAAAATAAAAAAATAAAAAATAATAGGACTGTGGTCGTAGTTTAGAGGTTGAATGCCCCCGGGGTTCAATCTCCACTACAATAAAAAGGCCGGGCATGGTGGCACAAGCTTGTAATCCCAGTACTTGGGAGAGAGATATAGGAGGATCGCAGGTTTGTGGACAGCCTCAGCTGTTTAATAAGACACCCAGCACCTCAGCAAGAGCCTGTGTCCAAATAAAGAATAAAATAAGGCTGGGGTGTAGTTCAGAGGTAAAGCGCCCCTGGGTTCAAGCACAAGTAACACACACACACACACACACACACACACACACCCCAATAGAATTTAGCTAAGAAGGTTTCATTAGCCGGGCGTGGTGGCGCACGCTTGTAATCCCAGCATTTGGGAGGCTGAGACCTGGAGGATCGCGGTTCGCGGACAGCCTCAGCTACTTAGTGAGGCCCTCTGCAACTCAGTGAGACCCTGTTTCAAAATAAAGAATAAAAAAATAGGGCAGGGGGTATAGCTCGGAGGTCAAATTCCCCTGGGTTCCATCCCCAGACCTGAAAAAATAAATAAATAAATAAATAGAAAGGTTTCATTAATCTCTGGCTGTTAAGTCCTCCCTGTTATCACACCTGCTCTATACATCTGCAAACTGGAGTTAGGACAGATAATGGTCGCGGTGGCCAAGAAGTGAAGCCATCTATGTTTGGGGCGGGGGGGGGGGGCGGAGAGATGCCCAAGAAAGAAAAAACAAAGGGACCGGCAGGAGCATCTCTGAGCACAGCCACGTGGCGCTTGGGCCGAAGGACCGCAACCAGTCCCCACTGGACTTGGGGTCCGGCTCCCGGTTCACAGGTGATCGTGGGCCCCGGCCGGCCGAGATGGCCACGCCGCCTGTGCCTCAGCTGGCCTCTCTGGAGGCGCTGCTGTTCCCGGCTGGGCGCGGCGCCCTCCCGCGCCTCCCTGCCTCCCTTCCCTCGCTCTGACCTTGGGCGGCGGCAGTTACCTAAAGCGCACAGCAATAAACTCCCAGTCACTCTTCAGTGCCCAGGGGAACGGTTGAAGGCCCTTCGCTGGAGTGAATATTTTCATACGAGCTATAATTTCTTTTAAGACCTTCACAGCGTCCCCGCTGCCTCCGCCATACCCTCTCCTCCTCTGGAGAGCTCGCGGCGGAGAGAAAGGCCCTTTCTAATGAGGGGAGCGGGCGGGGAGCCCCAGGCAGGGGAGTCTGGCTTTCTTGCTGCTATTTATTTTTTGCTAAAATCATCCTCAGCAATCAGAGTTTCAGCCCGTTCGTTTAAGCCTCTCAGCAACTCAAGGGCTCATCTTCCAGCGCAGACGGGGTGGGCGCTGCGTGATTTGCCTGAGGAGGGAGGCAGATCAGCAACCTGGGAACTCTGGGTTCCCTCCCCGCGGCCAAGCTTTCTCTCCCCCACCCCCAGCAGCCATCGAGATCGCTGCAGAGACCAAACCTGGTAATGCCACTTCCCAGCTCCAAATCCTGCACTGGCTCCCTACTGCCCTTGGAGCGGAGCCCAAATCCTTCCACATTGTGGCTCCAGCCCGGCTTCTCTCCACACTCCTGCTGGCTCTCGGCCGGCCAGCGCACCGGCCTCTTGTCTTCCCAGATCCCGCTACTCCTGCGTTCTCACCACGGGGCCTTTGTATGTGCTATTCTGTCTGCCTGGAAAGTTCCTAGTCATGTACCCTCGACAGGTCCCTCCCAGCTGCTCGACTCCTCCCCAAGCAAACGCCAGTGCTCCGGGGACGCCGCCCGCCGCCGCCGCCTTCACTGCTGGTCACTGCCTCTGCTGCCTGCGCTGCTTTTTATTTTTAGACTGGTCTATGCGATTTATTTTTTTATTTTTTATTTTTATTTTTTGGTGGTACTGGGGTTCCTGGAAGCCCTTCTACCTCCGGGCTACACTCCCAGACCTATATATTTTTTATATTTTTGAAACAGGGTCTCTTACACCAGCGCGGCTGGCTTTGAACCTGCGCGATCCTCCTGTCTCCGCCTCCCAAGCGCAGGGATGACAAGCGTGCGCCACCGCGCCCGGTGTTATGTGATTTATTTTTATCTAATGTCTTTCTCCCCAACTGGACTGTGAGTTCCAAGAGGGCAGAAGCCATGAGGCTCCTGTTCAGTGCTTCTTTTCCTGTTTTTAGAATCGCAGGCATTTCAAATACTTGTCCAATGACTAAATGAATAAATTGGTTAATTAATTAATTAATTAATCAATACAGGGAAGGAATAAGGCATCCAGGCTGGCAGACCCGCAGGGCCAGGACTAGCCTAAGACAGGTTGGACACATATTTCGGGCCCAAAATGTAAAGATGGCCAAAAACTCACTCTCCGGGTTAAATATTGCAATGCAGAATTTTTTTAAAAATGAAATTTAATCCCCAAACCAAGATTCCACGATGAGCCAAGACTAAAACTTTTAAATGAAGTGCCACGAAGAGCCATCTTGGGGCCTGAAGCAAAAGAGAAAAAAAAATGGTAATATTAATGCTGTCTTTGTTTAAAATTTTGATAACCTGTTCATCAGGGATTTCTCTGCATTAAACTTCATTCTTTTTAAAAAAAATCTGATTAAAGTGTAATTTACCTTGACTGCTGAGTGCGTTTGGTGGCCTTAAGCCTGACCCACCTGTCTGCGGTCCTGGCTGGTTGGGGTCTGTGTTCTGCAGTCCAACGGGTCAGCGACCCCAGGCGGATCACTCGGCCGCTGTGGTCCTTGCGAGCAAAGATGTCGTGATGGACGTAAGATGCCTCGGTGGGCATCTCCATCTCTGGGATGGTGGCCACGGGGCATTCAGCCTGGTGCCACAGGACCTTGGCACATGCAGTTTTCTCTGCCTTTAAACCCACCAGGACTCATAAGTAGCAGCCGCCCAGCAACAAGTCCGTTTCTAGCCGGTGGGCGGGAAACCCGGGATTAGATACAGGAAACGTGTCTATTTGGAGCTGTGGATTTTGTAAGGCAGGGGTCTGGGTCTCAGATGCTAAATCTTGAGCTCTTTCCTTGTGACTCCCCAGACCCGAGCCCTTCCCTGAGCAGGGCAGAGCCAGGCCGGGCCCCGGGC
This sequence comes from Muscardinus avellanarius, assembly GCF_963383645.1. Lineage (NCBI taxonomy): Eukaryota > Metazoa > Chordata > Mammalia > Rodentia > Gliridae > Muscardinus > Muscardinus avellanarius. Next base: position 19,954,158 of record NC_137807.1, read on the forward strand.
CCCTACATCCTTCCTGGGGCGCTTTCCTTGGCCACAAGTGTATTTGGAACTTGCTAAGACTTCTGAGGGCTCTCAGCAGTGCCAGACCAAAAGGCCGGTAAACCACGGGGCCCCCCCGGGGACCCTGCCCAAGGTCGCCCTGACCCCGGGATCATCTGGGGCTCTGACACACCCAGAGTAATGAACAAGACCTTGCAACCTCGTCACGTGACGTTTACGGACGGGCCATGCCCTTGCGTGTCTGTGTACACATGTGTGTGTAGATTTCGGCGTGCAGGTGTAGGTGTGTAAGCCAGGGTCTGTGTGCACTCACACTTCTGCATATCTGTGCGTTCCCACGTGCATGCCGGAGTCTGTGTATATGACATAGGCTTTTCTGAAAAAGGATTACCTTCCTGCTTTCTGTTTCCCAACTGTCTTAGCACAGGACTGAAGTACATACTGGGTGCGTGTCTGCGCAGAGGCGTGTATAGCTGCGGTGCCTGAGCGTGTCCTCACTTACGTGTGTGCACACACATACGTGCATACGGCTCCTCTTTGCCTGACAGGAAGCCCAGTAAGCGAGGGATGGACAGTGGGTGTGAAACAACTTTGGAAACTGACCCTCCTGGACACGTGTGGCCCGAGAGCGTTGACATTCCTGCCCAGCGTGCAAAGCCCCGTGGCCGGATCCTGGCCAGCCCCGCCCTTCCCTGTGCTCAGTCAGTCCTCGAATCCTCACCTCCGTCCATACGAGAGCGGCGGATCCTAGCAGCTCCTAACCCTCCCGGACCTAGTCGTCGGATAGAGCCAAGTTTTCTGATGGATAGAAGAGCGCCGCCCTTTAATCACCATTTTCAAAATTACACTTGGTTGCCGGGCGTGGTGGCGCGCGCTTGTCATCCCCGCGCTTGGGAGGCAGAGACGGGAGGATCGCGCAGGTTCGAAGGCAGCCTTGCTGGCTTAAGAGACCCTGTTTCCAAATAAAAATGTAAAAATAGGTCTGGGAGTGTAGCCCGGAGGTAGAAGGGCTTTCAGGAACCCCAGTACCACAAAAAAAAAAAAAAATTACACTTGGGAAGGAAATCTCTGCGCGACGTGCTCTGTTCTTTGAGAGCTTGGACGGGGCCTTGAACTCAGTCTCACACGCATCACCCTCTGACCATGCTGAGCACAGCTATCTTCCCGGGAAGGGGAGAGGCCCGGCGAAGCGCGCAGGGTGGTCGCACCTTCACCAAACGGTCCTGGACCACCCAGGATTTTGCACAAAGGAGGCTATTTCCAAATGACGGTGGAACTGGGATTGCACACAGGGCCATTGTACCTCCAAGCTCCACTCCCAGCCCTATTTTATTTTTCATTTTGAAACAGGGTCTCCCAGGTTGCTGTGTGTCTTCCCGAGCTGCTGAGGCTAGCCTCGAACCTGCGATTTTCCTGTCCCGGCCTCCCAAGTACTTGATGTGGCAGGTGTGCGCCGCACGCCCGGCTTTCTGCTCTTATTAAGTTCAGATGTCCCTCTGTCTTTTTATCTGTTGTATCCGATCTGCAGACCCAAAGATCAGCTAACCTATGTGAAAACTTAGGGTCACTAGGCTTGGGAGTAAGGACCCAGGGGGACTCCTTAGAAACGAGGAAGGGAGATATTTACACCCTGGCTCTGATTGGTTGTTGCATGGACAGGGAGAATCCTGGCCCACCAAATTAAAGGAGCCATACACCACTGGACAGAGGATTCATTCATTCATTCATTCATTCATTCATTCATACATTTGGCACAGGCAGAGTGCTGGTTCCATCCGCAGTGTAGTTCTAAGCCTGGCGCCCAGGATGTCACGTACTCTCTGGATATGGCGTCCAACGCTTCTAGAGGGGCCATGGTGGATAGGTGGATAGGTGAAGGGTTCTTTTTTATTTTTGGTGGTACTGAGGGTGGAACCCAGGGGCCTTCTACCTCCAAGCTACACTCTCAGACCTATTTTATATTTTTATTTGGAAACAGGGTCTCTTATGCCAGCGAGGCTGGCTCCGAACCTGCGCGATCCTCCCGTCTCCGCCTCCCAAGCGCGGGGATGACAAGCGTGCACTACCACGCCCGGCAGGGTGAGGGGTTCTTTAACTAGACATGGTCTCTGCCCCTGAGATTGTGGGGAGGCAGGATATTTATGTCCACACCGCAGACACGCAAGGACGGGAGTCGGCACTTAGAAACAGGCACATATATGGGCGTGTACATGTTTGCAAACACAGGCCGTGCGTGCGGAGCGCCGGCGGGGCCGTGGCTCCCGGGCCTGAGGTCTTGGGTGGTCTCTCTGTCTCAAGACTCACTTCCTGTAGCCTCTTTTATCCCAGGTGGGTGTCAGGGAAAGGGGCCGGGGAGGGTGTCAGGAGCCCCTGCACCATAAGAGACTCAGGAACTTTTGATTTTGAAAACGTCCCTTCCCCACTCTGGACTTTGGTCCCCTGGTTTTATTTTTTATTATTTATTTATTTACTTATTTACTTATTTTTGGTGGTACTGGGGATGGAACCCAGAGGCTTTCTACCTCCGGCCTGTACTCCCAGACCTATTTTATACTTTACTTGGAAACAGGGTCTCACTAAGTTGCTGAGAGCCTCGCTAAGTAGCTGAGGCTGGCTTCGAACCTGTGCGACCCTCCTGGCTGAGCCTGCCAAGCGCTGGGATTACAAGCGTGCGCCACCACGCCTGGCGGATCCCCTAGTCTTAAACCGATGGACTGGGATGGCGGCCATCGAGGCCTCGCAGAGCCAGCATGGTACGGACGATAGGAACCGTTTCGCAGCTTCTGTATCTCTGAACCTCTGAGGCCCTCTTTGTCTTAGCCCAGGGAAAGAGATGTTGCTATTTCGTTTCACAGAAGAGAAGATGTGTCCTGCCCGAGGCTAAGTGGCCAGTGCATGCCCGGGCTGAGGCTCAGACCCTGGCCCTGGAGCCCAGCATGCAAGCACTAAGCCTTGAGTGTGCGACACCACTTCCCAGGCTCTGCCTCCCTCGCCATCCCTCCTGAGCGCCTCAGCGTCACTGCCCTTGCGAGGGGCTAGGGACAGGGGAGAGGAGACCAGGCCCTCAGTGCTTGGAGCTCCAGGCGGCCTGCAGCCAAGGCCCTGGCCACGGCTCCCCGCACGTTCCTCTGGCGCCGGTGGGCAGATGAGAATGCTGCCCGGTCTTGCCAGCCCGCCAGCTGGCCCGGAGCGCCCGGTGGCTGGCACCTCGGCCACTCGGATGGGCCGCCGGCCCGCCTCCCACAGGCACGCAGCTGGCCGCGAGGAGCAGATGGGCCGGCCGGCCGGGCCCTTGGCTCCGGGCTCAGCTGCCAGCTGGCTCTGCCGCCGCCTGGTGTCTTGGCACCTCTGGGCTGGCGTCAGTGGGCAGGCAGGCCGACGTGCTGGCTTCCTGCGGGTGGACGCTGGCACCGGTGCCTGAGAGGAAGGTCCCCGGCCCCTGCTAGCTGCCCCCTTTAATGTCCTGGGGTCTCCGCTAGTGGGAACCAGAGCCAGCCCCCGCCCCATGGTCGGCGGCTCAAGCGTCCTCTCGGCTTTCTGGAATTTGCGTTGGTTTTCACAAGTGCCGCTCTCCCCAGGACTGGTCACACGCCAGTCCTTGACTCCAAAGCCTCTGGCCTCCCCACCTGCCGGGGAGGGAAGGGAAGCCACGTCCCTGCCAGCCACGAGCCCTGCCAGCTCCTCCCGCCTCTCTCCAAGTCTGGATGCCAGTCCCGCTCGGGGCAGCTCCTTCAAAGCCCCAACTTCTGCCCAGGCCTGGACGGGGTGGGAATCCAGGGAGACGCCTTGTTTATACTGTCCATATTTTCTTCTGAAAACATATGCATTACTTTTTTTTTTTTTTTTGGTGGTACTGGGGGTGGAACCCAGGGGTTTTCTACCTCCGGGCTATACTCCCAGACCTTTTTTATATTTTATTTGGAAACAGGGTCTCACTAAGTTGCTGAGAGCCTCACTCAGTAACTGAGGCTGGCTTCGAACCTGCGCGATCCTCCTGTCTCAGCCTCCCAAGCGCGGGGATCGCAAGCGTGCCCACCACATGCATTACTTTTATAATCAGGAAAAAGAAAGCTAACTTCTAAGTTGTGGAGTTATGAAGAGCCTGTTCCATTCACAACACAACGAATACAAACGCAATTTAAATAAGATTGCAGGATTCAAATGTTATAGATTCTACGCTTACAATCGTGCATGTGATCTGCACCATATATATAAAAACCGCATGGAGACACAGTTTCCTCGTGTCATGATTGTCTCAAAGTGGGTGCTGGATATAAACACCCGTTGGGTGAAGGGATTACTCCGCCTTTCACTTTATTGTCTTTTTTTTTGTCTTTTCCTCCAGAATATGTGGTTTCTTTCTTTTATGAGATAAAACATCATAGTGATTATTTTTTCTTAAATTATAGGCATAGAAAATAATAAATGAGTGTGTGTGTGTGTGTGTGTGTGTGTGTGTGTGTGTGTGTGTTACTGGGAATTGAACCCAGGGACATTTCACCTCTGGACTACACCCCCAGCCTTTTTTATGTTTTGTTTTGAAACAGGGTCTTCTTGGCCGGGCGTGGTGGCGCACGCTTGTCAACCCCGCGCTCGGGAGGCGGAGACAGGAGGATCGCGCAGGTTCGAAGCCAGCCGCGTGCGCTGGCTTAGGAGACCCTGTTTCCAAATAAAAATGTAAAAATAGGTCTGGGAGTGTAGCCCGGAGGTAGAAGGGCTTCCAGGAACCCCAGTACCACAAAAGAGGAGAGAGAGAGAGAGAGAGAGAGAGAGAGAGAGAGAGAGAGAGAGAGAGAGGAGATAACACCATCCAGTCTTCTCCGTATCTGTGACTGGCTTCGCATCCTCGTGGCAGGCTTCTGGAAGTCTTGCCCACTATTTTCCCCCGATGCGCCCTGAAAAGGCTCCCGTGTGCAAGAGGGTACGGACCTCCGTGGGGACGCTGCCCCCAGCACATCCATGACGGAAGCCGCAGCCCTCCCAAGAGCAGCGCCACTGTGCAGCTGGCCAGCTCAGAACTGGAAGGGACCTGGAAGGTTCCCTCTTCCTACCCTTCCTCCCGCAAACCCAGTTTTTAGGTGGGCAGACTGAGGCCCAGGAAGGGGTAGTGACCTGCCAGGGTCCCGCGGGAGACCAGAGGCAGAGCCGGGAGGGAGGGCACCGCGCCTGCACCTGGCAGTGTGTCCAGACTCCCTGGCAGATTTTAGCCTAAAGGATGTGCGTGCGTCCTGAGGCTCTACCTGTGTCAGCTCTGCGGAGGCCTCGACTTCGTCCACACCCAGACTCACGCTTCCAAGCAGGCGGCCCTCATCCCTGCAAAGAGACCAGGTCTCGCTCAGAGAAGGAAAGCTCTGAGGGCGCCAGCTTTACTCTGCCCTGGCAGCTCCTAGGATACTCTGACCACTGATGTTTCTAGAAGTGTCCTGCTGGGGAGAGCAGCTGCCATTGCGGCCGACACCCCAGGGGCGAGCTCCTGTGAGGGCGCCCGGAGTGCAGGGCCATGCACGGCTGCCCCGGCTGCACTCGCCGGCAGTAGAGAGAGACATGATGGGCCAGAGCCCGAGTCCTGGGAGACCAGGCTCCAGAGAGAGCGGCCTGGCCTCTGCCGACCTCACCAGCTCTCCTCCATCCATCCGTCTGTCCGTCCCTCCTCTCTCTCTCTCTCTCTCTCTCTCTGTGGTACTGGTATTGAACCCTTGGACATTCTGCCTCTGGGCTACATCCTCAACTTCCTTCTTTCCTCTTTCTTTCCTTCTTTCTTTCTTTCTTTCTTTCTTTCTTTCTTTCTTTCTTTCTTTCTTTCTTTCTTATTTTTCAGTCCTGAGGATTAAACCCAGGGGCATTCTACCTCCAAGCTACACCCCCAGCCCTATTTTTTATTTTATTTTTTGTGGGTCTCGGGGATGGAACCCAGGGGCATTTGATCTCCGAGCTACACCTCCTGTCCTGTTTTTTATTCTTTTTATTTTTGAAACCGGATCTACTGAGTTGCAGAGGGCCTCACTAAGGATCTGAGGCTGTCCGCGAACCCATGATCCTCCCCTCTCAGCCTCTCAAATGCTGGGATTACAAGCGTGCACCGCCACGCCTGGCTTTGTTTTTTATTTTGAAGCAGGGTCTCACTGAGTTGCTGAGGCTGGCCTGGAACCCGTGATCCTCCTGGCTCGGCCTCCGAGAACTGGGATTGCAGGCATGCGCCATCACGCCTGGCTCCAGGCTCTGATTTAAAATGCTCCTTCTCTGTTCTCCTAGACTCCTGTGGTCCCTGTGGCCCCAGGTCCGACCAAGCTCTCCCCACAGTGGCACCGATTGCGAGCACCCCGTGTGCAAAGGGGGAACAGAGGCTCAGAGGAGGCTGGGGGTTTGCAAAGCCCCGGAGTTGGCAGGGTTCCGCAGCACCAGCTGGACGAGCAGCCTTGGCTGCCTTCCAGGTGACCTTGGGAGGTGCGGCATCCGCCCGTACACCTGCCCGGCCCGCCCGAGCCTCCAGGACGGGGAGGCCGAGCAAGGAGAGGTCAGCAGCCGCCCGCCCGCCCGCTCGCCCCCTCCGCAGCCTCGCAGCTCCCCGGGCATGTATAAAACATTCCCAGAAACCACTTATTCCTCATGCATTTTCCATGAGGCTGGGCCCAAGTTAAAACATATAAACATAAAAATATCAAGAAGTGCTTTTTTTTTTTAAAAAAAAAAAGGGCCATGTTTCATAAAATACCAAGAGACTCATTTGCGTGCGTGGCCTCCTCCCCGGCCAGCCTCCAGGGCCGCGGGCTCCCTCCGCCCCCTCCCTGCGCGTGGCCCAGCCTCCCGCCTTCTGCCTCCCCGACCTGGCTGGCCTTTCATTTTTCTCTTGTATCTATCTTCTCTCCCCTTTTCTGGACCTGCCTTTCTCTGCCCACTTAGCTGGCCCTCAGTGTTCTGCTCAGCCCGAATTTCCACCCATAGTTCTCTGTTTCCTTCTGCCTCCATCTCTCTCTCTCTCTCTCTCTCTCTCTCTCTCTCTCTCTCTCTCTCTCTCTCTCTTCTCTCTTGGTCTTTCTCTCTCTCCTCTCTTTTCCCTGCCTCTCTCTCTCTCTCTGTCTCTGTCTCTCTGTTTCTGTCTCTCTGTCTCTGTCTCTGTCTCTCTCCCCCCACCTTCAGTTCTTAGCATCATTTTTCCTTCTTGTTTGGTCTCTGCCCAGCTTCTCTCTTGCTCTACAAACGTGACAAAACCAGCTAGAAGACCCAGAAGTCTCGTCGACACCGAGAGCAGCTCCGAGCGGGAGCCCCGGCGCCGGCGCCGGCCCGTGTGGAGACCCGAGGGGCCGCTGTAGGAAGTGCGGTTCCCACCAGGGCTGAGTGTCCGCTTACCCTCCGGCCGGGCGCCCCATTTCTGGGACTTCCTGAGAAATGGTGTCCATCTCCCAAAGGCCTGCGGGGGTACGTTCATGCCGGTCTGGTTTATAACAGCCCCCAGTGGAATCCATCCAAAGGCCCATCAACAGGAGAAGGGAAAATTGAATTCACGTCTCTTTATACATTGAGATACTACGCCGTAATAATAAGAATGGACAATGGCCACCCATACGGGCACGGCTCAAACTCCAAAACAACAATAAATATCCACTGTATGGTCCATTTACATAAAGTTCAAGAACAAGGAAAGCGACTCCATGGTACGCATGTCAGAAGATACCTTCTCTCTCTCTCTCTCTCTCTCTCTCTCTCTCTCTCTCTCTCTGATACTGGGGATTGAACCCAGGACATTCTCCCCATGAGCTACACCCCTAGCCTTTTTTTTGTTGCGGGTTTGGGGGTGGAACCCAGGGGCATTCGACCTCCGAGCTACACCCCCTGCCTTATTTTTATTCTTTATTTTGAAACAGGGTCTCACTGGGTTGCAAAGGGCCTCACTAAGTAGCTGAGGCTGTCTGCAAACTGCGATCCTCCGGTCTCAGCCTCCCGAATGCTGGGATTACAAGCGTGCATCACCACGCCTGGTTCACCGTTTTCTATATTTTATTCTGAAACAGCATCTCGCCGAGTTTCTGAGATTCTCACTAAATTGCTGAGACTGGCCTCGAACTAGCAATCCTCCTGTTTCAGCCTCCCAAGTACCGGGATGACAGGTATGTGCTACCTTGCCCAGCTAGAAGATGTTTACTCGGGGGATGCAATAATGACTTTTGGGGGCATAAGCGTTCCTTCTCAGACATTGTCATGCCTAGATTTTGATTCGGGGAGTGTGAACATTGGTGCACTATCTAATGAACTACACGGTCAAGAGTCATTGTACGGGAGTTTTGACGTCATCATCATCAACAGTAACAACAACAATAGCAAAAATGTAAAGAAAATGCAGTCAACCCCAGTGCATGGGAGGCTGAGACAGAGGATCGCAGATTCCAGAACAGTCTCAGCAACATAAGGAGACCCTTAAGAACTTAGCGACACCCTGTTTCAAAATAAAAAATATAGCCGGGCGTGGTGGCGTGCGCTTGTAATCCCCGCGCTTGGGAGGCTGAGACAGGAGGATCGCACAGGTTCGAAGCCAGCCTCAGATACTTAGTGAGGCTCTCGGCAACTTAGTGAGACCCTGTTTCCAAGTAAAGTATAAAATAGGTCTGGGAGTATAGCCCGGAGGTAGAAAAGCCCCTGGGTTCCACCCCCTGTACCACCAAAAACATAAATAAATAATAAATAAATAAATAAATAATAAAATTGGGTGGAGATTGGCCTTGGAGGTAAGTGCTGCTGGGTTCAATATTCCATATCACAAAACAAAAAAGAAATAGCCATCAGTGGTGTCGATGGAATAATCATAATCATTATTGTTATTATTATCATAATTAGCAAATAATTTGGACTCAGGACTCACAAGCTGGGCTGTGTGGTTAGGATGGAGGCAGAGGCGGCACCTGCGGCCCTGTGGTTTTTCCCGCTTCCCTGCTGGGCCGGGTCAGGGCACGGGGCCCGCAGCCGCCACTCTGACCGGGAGAGCCGACAGTGTCGGGCTCCTTTGTAAGGAACCACTGCAGCCCGCCACCGCCAGCCGGTCCCCGCAAGTTAGGGGTCTCCATGGGTCTCTGTTTTTAACCCCACTTCCTCTACAGCTCTTAGGATTTGAGGTTTGGGTTTGTGCGGTTGTTCGGTTAGTTGGTTGATTGGTTGGCACTAGGGATTGAACCCCGGGGCATTCTACCTCTGAGCTACACCCCCAGCCCTATTTTTTTTATTCTTTTTACTTTGAAACAGGGTCTCACTGAGTTGCAAAGGGCCTCGCTAGGTAGCTGAGGCTGACCGCGAACCGCGATCTTCCTGTCTCAGCCTCCCAAGTACGAGGATTACAAGTGTGCACCACCACGCCTGGCTTTGTTGATTCAGTGTTTTGAAATAGGGTCTTGCTGTGTTGCCGAGGGTCTCGCTAAGTTGCCGAGGCTGGGCTTGAACCTATGATCTTGCTGTTCCTGCCTCCTGAGTACTGGGATCACAGGTGTGTGCCGCCGCACCCGGTGCAATCGGGGCTTACCTCCACGCTGGCTTTCATAACCAAGCAGTTAACAGCATAAAACCTGAGCCCTGGTTAACGGGGAGAGGGTGGTCCCACCAGAAGCCAGTTCTCCCTACAAAGCTAACAGAATACCTTGACAGCTGACAGCGAGGCTGGAGGCAGACCAAGGACCCTGCCTGGGGACAGGGAAAGGCCCGATTTATGTTTTCCTCATTCATGTCCTCCCAAGAGAGGAGGGTAACACAGAACCCACTTTTCCTGCTTCGACAGTGTGGGTATGAGCCCAACGCTCACGATCTTGGTGGCCAGGAGGACCCCGTTTCTACTCGCTCGAGGGGAGGGACCGAGGCCGGGGGGTGGGGATGGGGCTCAGCACTATTCAGTAAATAATGGTGCTTAAAAATGCATTGAATTTAGCCACCTCTCCCTCCCCCTTAAAAAAAATCTGGATTTTTCCTATTGAGTATACTTTTCCCCCTTGCCCATGAATATTAATGGTCCGCTCAGAGAGATCTACTTGAAAAAAAAAACAGGAATAAATTAAATACCTACAGATTTTTCTAATTCCTCTTTTTGGTGACATGCCATCATTACATCAAATTACTGAGATGGGCGCACTCTCTCTCTCTCTTTCTCTCTCTTTTTTTTCTTTTTGGGTGAAAATTATGGAATATAAAGTATATGTAAATGGAGCAAAGGAGGGGGAAATCCTGTGAAGGGAGTAGGGGAAGGAGAGGCATTAGGTATTCCGCCGGCGTAGTCGCCAGCCAATTAATCAAGCCGTGGCGGGAAAGAGATGCAGAAGGGATGAGTTTGCCCTTCATGTTGATGGGGCCGGCGCAGGGCAAACGCTACGGCACCTGAGCTCACGGTTAGGCGTGCAGAAAGGGATCATGGGAATATCTTCCCGTCTTTGTCTTTCTCGTGAAGGATGGAAAATGTCAAGCTGTTGTTTGGCGGGATTGAGGGGGGCGGGGTGGGGGAAGAGTCCTGGAGAATTCGCAGTCTGGCGAGGCAAGGTTTTAACCCTTTGAGGACCCCGCCGCCTCCCCTCCCGCCCGCCAGCCGCCCTCCCTCCCAGCCCCCAGCTCCTCGCGGCACATCTGTAGAGAGTTCTCTGCCTGTAAACAGCAACCGGGCAGGGGCTGACTGATGGGCACCGGCAGCTCAGGCAGACAGACCTGCGCGTGCACGTGTGTACGCGTGCGCGTGTGCGGTACATGTGTGCGTGTGCTTGCCTTGGGAGGGGAACAAGAGGGGTTTTTCTTCTCCCCCCAAAGTGTTCTTTGTTCATTTTGGAAATCAGCGTGTCTCACCCCTTCCGGCCCAGTCCTGTCTGGTCCCTTTGCAAGCTTACAGGGCCTCTGAGTCTGAGGTCGGCTGCACACCAGACACTGGCGATAACAAAGCCGTCGTGGGTGGGGGGAGACGCCGGGGGCCCCCTCTGCATGGCCTGCAGCCCACCCAGAATGGTGACCCAGCAAGCCGCCCCAGGAGCAGGCGGGGTCCCAGCGTCAACTCTGTCCCAGCTGGAGCCAGACAGAGACTCCCCGGCCGGTGCTCACTCCCAGAATCAGAGGCGGTCACAGCCCCAGCGGCGGTGGTTTGCCAGCGACACCAGCAGAGCCTCGTCCTGGTGTGCTCAAATTCCTGTGCCATTTCTCCATTTTTAAACACTGTCCTGAAGAATGAGGTAGCATGAATTCATTCATCTGGGAAAAACAGGTGCAGGATTCTCCCGCCTTCCCCGGACAGGCCTGCGGAGTGCTGGGTGTCCTGCTTGGCCGAGGTGGAGACGGGAAGGGCCTGGTAGTGGGTAGTAAATGGTCCAAACCGTGTGCCCGGTACTGGCTCCGAGGCTGGAGGTCCTGCGCTCTGCCCACCAACCCCCCAGGGGCAGCCTGCAACCTTCCCCGCTCGTCCTGTGGCCCTAGCGAGGGTCGTAGACGCTGGGTCTGAGTCCTGCTCAAAGTGTGGTCCCCGGACCAGCTGCCACCTTCCCGCAAGAGCTGGCCCAGCCCCACAACTGCGAAAACAGCAAGCAAGGTCCCCAGAAGTGCGAGAGACCTGTTATCAGACACACTTCCAGCTTGGGGGTGCTGTCAGAGATCTGAGTGAGGCTGGAGACCGAAGGCCGCTTCTACCCCAAGGAATACGGCGCCGGGCCGCGTCTGCCGGGGCTCAGGGCGGGCTCCAGTCTCCCCTGTGGACGTGCTCCCGAGGCGCGGGGGCTGCTGATGCGCCCACACTGCAGATGGGGTGCAGAGGCCAGCGAGGAGAGGAGACAGCCAGGGATGCACACACAGCCGGGAAAGACGGAGGTGGCTGGGTCCCCGCGTGGACCAAAGCAGCGGGGTCCCCGCTCTGATTCTCAAACCTGACCTGGCCTCGGCGTGCCCTGGGGGACTCAAAACAGAGTCTCCAGCCTCACCCGACATCTCTGACTCAGAGGTCTTGGGCAGAGCCCCAAATTCATATTTCTAACAAAGTTCGGGATGGTAATGCTGACAATGCACATTTGGGAACCTTATTTATTTATTTATTTATTTATTTATTTATTTGGTACTGGGGCATTCTACCTCAGAATAAGGCTACAGCCCCGGCCCTATTTTATTTCTATTTTATTTTATTTTTTTTTAATTTTCAAACAAGGTCTTTTCAACTTGCTGAGGCTGGCCTTGAACCTATGATCCTCCTGTCTCAGCCTCTGGAGTATTGCAATTCCAGGCCTGTGCGGCCGCCACGCCCAGCGCTGGGCACCAGTCAATCTTTGAAAATCACTGCTCAGCGCAATCGCCGCATCTGTTAGGACACTGACTGTTTTTATTTTTATTTTTTTTTTCAGTACTGGAATGGAACTCAGGAGCATCCTACCTCCGAGCAACAACCTCAGCCCTATTTTTTTATTCTTTATTATCTTTTTTTGGTGGTACTGGGGGTGGAACCCAGAGGCTTTCTACCTCTGGGCTATATTCCCAGACCTATTTTATATTTTATTTGGAAACAGGGCCTCACTAAGTTACCGAGAGCCTCACTCAGTAGCTGAGGCTGGCTTCGAACCTGCGCGATCCTCCTGTCTCAGCCTCCCAAGCGTTGGGATTACAAGCGTGCGCCACCACGCCCGGCTATATTTTTTATTTTGAAACAGCGTCTCACTGAGTTGCAGAGGGCCTCACTAAGCAGCTAAGGTTGACCACAAACTCAGATCCTCCTGTCTCAGCCTCCCAAATGCTGGGATGACAAGCGTGCGCCACCACGCCCGGCTCACCGACTGGTTTAAGGCTCGGCTTCAACCAAATACGACTGAGATTCCAATAGCACCCCTTAATCCCAAAATAAACAAATGAAAGAAAAGAAGGAGGAGGCCTGTGGGAAATCCCACGTCACAAAAAGACAGTAAAATAGAAGGAGGGGACCCGCTCTCAGTGGTCCTGATCCGGTGACTAAGGTCCCCTGGTCCTCACCGCCACCGTCGCGGGGGGCACACATCACTGCAGTCATAATCCATCCCGTCATTCATTTATTATTTATTTATTTATTTATTTATTTATTTAGTATTACTGGGGATGGAACCCAGGGCCAGTCTACCTCCGAGCTACACCACCAGCCCTATTTTTTATTCTTTATTTTGAAACAAGATCTCACCGCGTTGCAGAGGGCCTCACTAAGTCGCTGAGGCTGGCCGCGAACCTGCGATCTTCTGGTCCCAGCCGTGCCCTCTGTGGATCGAGGGCAGAGGGAGCTTGTAGCAGGTCCATGTGGAAGTCGGCAGGGCCGGGATGGCAGAGGACCCGCCCCCCCAAGCCCTGGGGTACAGCTTGAACAAGAAGGGAGCCATAGAAGGTTCTAAGCAGACCAAGGCTGGGTTCCTCCTGCCCCTTAGGGAGAGTTTACCGGCAGCTCGTGTAGAACCACAGGCAGAAAGGCAGGCTGTGTCTGATTCCCCAAGGCTAAAGAACTGTGTTTTTAATTTGAGGGCCTGGGGCTTGAACCTAAGGACATTCTCCCGCTGACCTATACCACCCAGCCCTTTATATATTTTTGTTTGTTTTGTTTTTGTTTTTGTTTTGAAACATGGTCTTGCTAAAAGTCTTGCTAAATTGCTGAGGCTGGCCTCAAACCTATGAGCCTCCTATCTCAGCCTCCCAAGTAGCTAAAGAACCTTTAAAGACCAATACCGACATGCCTGAGAAGGTGTGTGTTTGGTGAAGGGCACTTCCAGGTCAGGGGAGAAAGAACCCTGGCTTCCAAGGGCGCCTTTCCACAAACGCTGGGCAGCAAAGGGGGACCCAGACGTCCCCTGTGCGGGGCTCTTCACCCATCTGAGCCTCGGGTTCCTTATCTGTAAAAGAGCTTCCACATTCCCACTCAGCACGTATGCAGACAGCAAATGGGTACAGATGGATCCTATGAGTTAGGAAGTAAAGGGCATCCTTCGCCAACAGTGACTCGGGGTCGCCGCTGCAGTGCGGAGGGGCGTGGGGCTCTGCGCCCAGTTCAAGGAACGTCTTTGTTTTTCGTGATGCTCTGGATGCAACCTGGGGGCATTCTACCTCCGAGCTATACCCCCAGCTCTGTAATAATAATAATAATAATAATAATAATAATAATAATAAAGCATAAACCTGGAAATAGACATCCTGGAAACATAGATATGTCTCGTCTACCATGAAATCCCCCGTTACAATGGATGGATAGAAGGAGGGCACAGGAGGGGTTATGGGTAGATGAAGGGATGAGTGAGGATGAGTGGAAGGATGGAAGGATGGATGGATGGATGGAATGATGGATGGATGGATGGATGGATGGATGGATGGATGGATGAATAGATGGATGGATGGATGGATGGATGGAATGATGGATGGATGGATGGATGGATGGATGGATGGATGGATGGATGGAATGATGGATGGATGGATGGATGGAATGATGGATGGATGGATGGATGGATGGATGGATGGATGGATGGAATGATGGATGGATGGATGGATGGATGAATGGATGGATGGAATGATGGATGGATGGATGGATGGATGGATGGATGGATGATGATGGATGGATGGATGGATGGATGAATGGATGGATGGATGGATGGATGGAATGATGGATGAATGGATGGATGGAAGGATGGATGGATGGATGGAATGATGGATGGATGGATGGATGGATGGATGGATGGATGGATAGATGGAATGATAGATGGATAGATGGATGGATGGATGAATGGGGAGAGATGGATGGATAGATGGATGGATGGATGGAATGATGGATGGATGGATGGATGGATGGGGAGTGAGGGATGATGAGTGAATAAATGGGTGGATGAGTAATACAAAATTGGAAGAATACATGGATGGATGGATGGATGGATGGATGGAGGGAAGGGCTGATGGATACATGGGTGGGTAGGTGTGAATGGACACATACATGAGTAAGTCTTTTATTTTTTGCAGTACTGGGGATGGAACCCAGGGGCATTCTACCTCTGAGCTACACCCCCAGCCCTATTTTTTCCTCTTTATTTTGAAACAGGGTCTCACTGAGTTGCAAAGGGCCTCACTAAATAGCTGAGGCTGGCTGTGAACCCATATCCTCCTGTCTCATCCTCCCAAATGCTGGGATTACAAGCGTGCGCCACCACGCCCGGCCTGGAATGTATCGTCTGTACAGGGCCATTTTAGAAACTTGCAGTGTTTGCAGAAACCAAAGACAGGCATGTTCCAGGAAGAATAGATTTCTGGAGAGAGACAGAGGGAGGAGGAGACCTTGTGGCCACCTAGAGCACTTTGGCTCAAGGGCTGCAGAGAGAAGGGCCCTCATCCCTCCAGGAGTAACCAACCCACAGAGAGGTCCTCACTACTGTCCACACAATGGCGGTGCTGAGAAGCTGCCAGCCCCGGGACCTGCAGCTTGGCTCTGTGACCTTAGACAAGTGTCTGCAACTCTCTGAGCCTGGTTTGGGATTTCTAGAACAGGACAGACAATGGAAACCCTCCACGGCGCAGCAGAAGGCTTGCTAATCAAGTGTTCTGAGGGCCGTATAGAGCGGGGAGGGCAACTGAAATCACATACAGCGACGTCACCCATGAAGACACTGCGTGACGTATTTTCACACTCTATAGGGATCTAACAGGGGTGCCCGGTGGCCTGGGCTCTAATCTTGGCTCCTGTGTGACCCTGGATGAGCTAGCTAACCCCTCTGGGCTCTGAGTTTCTTCTCTGTGATATGAGAAAAATAATAGATCTACCTATCACAGAACTGATGTATAGAGCTATTAAGATAATTAATACACAAGGAATTTAGCCAAATACCTGATACATAAATTCGTGCCAGCCCGTCTTGCTGTTGGTGGTGGTGTTTAATTATGACTACTCTTTGGAAGCGTATGTGTGGCGTACCCATCCTCTATTTCAGCTCTTCTAGACCAGGAGCTGGTTATGGGCACTGCATTTATCGAGCACCTACTATGGCTGGTACTTGACTGGGTGATTTCACGTGCTTTTTTCGTGGGGCCGCTCTCAAGTCCCCCGGGGTGGGGAGTCCTCCCCAAGGGCGGAGCGTGAAGAGACTTGCCCAGAATCTCAGGTCTACAAAGTGGAAGAGCTGGGATTTGAACCTGGGTCTGTGTGTGTGACTCCAACACCAGGACTGGGAGTAGAGCTCGGAGGTACAACACCTCTGGGTTCAATTCCCAGTAGAAAAAAAAAAAAAACAATTCTCATTAGAATTAAAACTCCCCAGAAGACAGTGGTGGCCGGAGCAGGTCCAGCTTCTGAGGAACTGCGTAGGTGAACAGGTGCTAGTAGAATGGGCTGCATCTTGGGGGGCACCTGACACCAACTTGGGGTTCTCTTCCCAGGTCCCCCACCCCAGCCAACCCAGTCCTTATTCCTCTTTTTTATATGTGTGTGGTACTGGGGACGCAACCCAGGGGCATTCTATCTCTGAGCTGTACCCCCAGCCCTAATTTATTATTATTTTTTGAAACAGGGTCTCACTGAGTTGCAGAGGGCCTCGCTAAGTAGCTGAGGCTGTCTGCGAACCGCGATCCTCCCATCTCAGCCTCCCCCGGGCTGGGATGACAGGCGCGCGCCCCCAGCCCGGCCTTCCCACCTCTTCTTGGTGTTTTCTGAGTGATACTGTAGAAAATGTTTTGAGACGACATGATGTTCACAATCAATTTTTAAGCAGAAAGAAAACTATATGTGAGAAAGGCCCTTCACAGAGAGATGGGCATGGGGGGGATGCTATATTTTAAAAAAGATATACTATTCAGATGTCTATTTATATGTGTAAGTATAAATTTTATGGAGAAACGATCCTGGAGGTACATACACCCAAATGCTAATGGTCGCTTTCTCTGAGTGGCGGAAATGAGGGCTTTCTAAAAAATGTCCTTCCCCGACACCGCAACCTAAAGGCACTGAAGGGGGGCTCACCCGGAGGATGGCTCCCGTGTCCACACGGCTCTGCCAGTGCACCGGCACACAGCAGGCGCATAGTAAGTGCTTGCCGCATGGAAGAAGAGGAATCGCTTCTGTGCAGTTTATATACTGTACCAGCCTAGCTCTTCCACAGAGAAGGTGTTAAGACGTTAGAGATTAAATAAGTACTTTTTTTTTTTTTGCGTTACTGGGAATGGAACGCAGGGCATTCTACCTCCAAGCTACACACCCAGGCCTTTATTTGTTTGTTTGTTTATTTTGGTGGTACAGGGGTTCCTGGAAACCCTTCTACCTCTGAGCTACATACCCACCCCTCCCTCCTCTCTTTCTTTCTTTCTTTCTTTCTTTCTTTCTTTCTTTCTTTCTTTCTTTCTTCTTTCTTCCTTTTGATGGTACTGGGGTTCCTATAAACCCTTCTACCTCCAGGCTACACTCCCAGACCTATTTTATATATTTTTTTTAAATTTGGAAACAGGGTTTCTTAAGCCAGCGTGGCTGGCTTCGAACCTGCGCGATCCTCCTGTCTCCGCCTCCCAAGCTCGGGGATTACAAGCGTGCGCCACCACACCTGGCTTTTTTTATTCTTTATTTTAAAACAGGGTCTCACTGAGTTGCAAAGGGCCTCACTAATAGCTGAGGCTGGCCACGAACCCGGATCCTCCTGTCTCAGCCTCCAGAAGGCTGGGATTACAAGCGTGCGCCACCACGCCTTGCATTTGGAAACAGGATCTTTCTAGGTTGATGGAAGTCTCACTATTTTCTGAGGCTGCCCTCGAACCTGCGATCCTCCCATCTTAGCCTCTCAAGTACTGGGATAACAGGTGTGTGCCACCAGGCCTGACTTGAGGTGAGCACTGCTCTGATGATTGCTGAACAGATGAGCTTATCAAGACAAGAGAAGGCCAGGGTCTGGCCTGAGCCACCCAGCGCCAGGCGGGAGGGAGGGAGGGCCAGGAGCCGCCCAGGGACTGGCCACAGGGCCCCTTCTCCTGGTGTGTGTGTGTGTGTGTGTGTGTGTGTGTGTGTGTGTGTGTAGGGAGCCGCAGCCCAGCCCCCCGCTAGGATTATTCCCAGTGATAAATAACACGTGTAGCAGAGTTTATACAAATCGTTAGCACAGGATTTACGTGGAGACGGCTGCGGGGCAATGGCCCGTGACCGCTACCTGTAGCTAGTGGCGTTCTGCAAAGGGCAGCGGGGGCCCAGCTGCGCCCGCGGCAGCCGGGGCGGGCGGACACGGCCCCGCACAGCCCGGGCTGGGGATGCGGAGGCCCCTGATGGGCTGGAGGAGGCGTGAATCCTCCTGCCAACGCCGGTGGGTGGAGAAGTCAGTGCCCAGGGCTCTGAGCTACACACTGATTCATCCGCGCCTGCAGGCATGAGCACCTACTGTGTGCCCGGCAGGGAGCTAAGACCAGCCAAGCAAACTGAGTCTCTTCCTTCACGGGGCTGACAGGGGCTAGATGAAAGCCCAGCCCCGCAGAGAGGAAGGATCGCGGGACAGGAGAGGGCGCCACAGACGGGCCGGGTGCAGGCGGGGGCTCGTGGAGGGGATAATAATGGGTCTTTTCATCCTTGTGACCAAGATCCCTGACAAGACCAGCTTAGAGGGGGAAAGGTTTATCTGGCTCCTGGTTTCTGAGGTTCAGTCCATAGTCAACCGGCTCCAAGGCAGAAGCATGGCGGCGGGGAAAGCCGCTCAGCTCATGGTGGCAGGAAGGGAGCGAGCTAGAGGAGGGGACCCGGGACCCCCCCCCCCCGTGATCCCCGTCCTCCAGCCTCACTTCCGAGCCTCGCTGTGGTGCCAACGCACGAGCTTTTCTGGGTACGTTTCATCTCCACACTCCTATAGAGCAGCGGAAACAACTTGCTCCAGGGAGCCAGTGCAAAGAGAAGGCGGCATAAAACCTCCATGCAGACAAAGGGCACGGCGTGTGCAAAGATCCTGTGGCAAGATCAGGCCGCCAAGGGGTGGTTTGCAGGCCGGAGGCTCAGGGACTGAGAACGAAAGGGCAGAGAGATGGGTTTGGAGAGGTCATGGGGGGGGGGTCTTGCAGGGTTTGGGGGATCCTGCTGTGGGTTTGGCACGCACTGACTAGACCCAAGAAACGCTTTGGAATCACGTCACAGCAGCGTGCAGGGCCAGAGAAGGGCAGCCAGAACAGACTCAAGGACATCAGAAAGGAGATTAGGTGGGCGTCACCGAAGGGCTACTGGTGACTTGGGCCAAATCCTAGATCCACGGGGAACCAGGTTCAAATCCCAGCTCTGACATTTCCAGGCTCAATGACCTTCTCTCCCAGAGGCTCAGCCTGGCGGATCAACACAGGGACCAGGGCGCAAAGCGTGCAAGGCCCCGAGAAGGCGCCGTAAGGTGTTCTTCAAGGGCGCGGCGCAGCCGGGCGACAGGGCCTGAGCCAAGCTCTGCCCCGCTCCTCCCCCCACCCCACGCTCTGACTTGATCTCAGAATATTCTAAGAGATCTACAGGGGACAATGTGCCCTAAAGTCGAGGCCTGGCTTCGCAGGCCAGAGGCTCCTCCCGGGCGATGCAGCCCCGAGGTGTGACGGCCTTCAAGGCTTCCTGGCGCCCAGCCCCGGTCTGCGAGCCCCTGGGTGGCCACCTTCCCACGCTAAGCCAGGACAGTCGAGGGGCCCTCTCTGTGGCAGGAGGAGGTGTCTGAGCTTTGGGTCTTCCCAAGCCCCGTGGGAGGCCGGGCATGGTGGCGCACGCTTGTCATCCCCGCGCTTGGGAGGCTGAGACAGGAGGATCACGCAGGTTCGAAGCCAGCCTCAGCAGCTTAGTGGGGCTCTCAGCAACTTAGTGAGACCCTGTTTCCAAATAAAATATAATAAAATAGGTCTGGGAGTGTAGCCTGGAGGTAGAAAAGACCCTGGGTTCCACCACCAGTACCAGAAAAATAAATAAAATTTTTTATTTATTATTATTATTATTATTATTATTATTATTATTATTATTATTATATTTTGGTGGTACTGGGGTTCCTGGAAACCCTTCTACCTCCGGGCTACACTCCCAGACCTATTTTATATTTTTGAAACAGGGTCTCTTAAGCCAGCGCGGCTGGCTTCGAACTGCGCGGTCCTCCTGTCTCCGCCTCCCAAGCGTGGGGATTACAAGTGTGCGTCGCCACGCCCGGCAAATAAAATTTTTTAAAAGCCCCGTGGGAGCACAGGACCGTGCTCTAAGTGGGAGAGAAGTGGGATCAGGTTTCCATATTTGTGATCTCACGAGATTCCTCTGTCCACAAGGCAGGAAATGGGTGGGAGAGAAGCCAGGACAGAGAGGGAAGTGCCTAGGGCTCGGAGACTCGAGGTGCGAGGCAGCTGGGGTCAACGGAGCGCGGGGTGGCCGGGGAGGCTGGGCGCAGACGCGGGGTGCGAGCGGTGCCGGGACCGACTCCCAGGTTACTGTGCTGCCCAACTTCTGGGGTTGCAGAACTGTCACCTTTGTCGCTGCACCCACGTCCGGCGCATAGTAGGTGTGCAAAGTCTGGTCTTGGATGGAAGGACATGGTGACGTCCATGTTTTCTGATATGTGCTTCTTAGTGCTGGCGTCGCCCCCCACGGGAGCTGGGAATAGAAGGTGTGGCTGAGGCAGGAGGATCCCAAGTTTGAGGCCCACCTTGGCGAGACCCTGTTTCAAAATAAAAAATTAAGCCGGGCGTGGTGGCGCACGCTTGTAATCCCCGCACTCGGGAGGCGGAGACAGGAGGATCGCGCAGGTTCGAAGCCAGCCGCTCTGGTTTAAGAGACCCTGTTTCCAAATAAAAATAATATAAAATAGGTCTGGGAGTGTAGCCCGGAGGTAGAAGGGCTTCCAGAAAACCCAGTACCACAAAAGAAAAATAAATTTAAAAGAATTAAAAATTAAAAAGGGCCGGTGGTGTCGCTCAGTAGTAGAATACCCTCCTCTATCCAATCACCAGTACCAGAATTAAAAAATAAATAGATACAGGACAGCCCGCGATGACTTAACTCACCGGAAATACCAGTTGCACCAAGGAGAAGAAAGCCTTTTTTACGAATTGGAGAGGAGCAGGGTGGTAACACCGGGCGTGCACACCAACCAGGATAAACCGCCTTCAGTCACACACCAAGGATGTCCGGGGGCCTCGAGAATTTCAAACACCCTTCCGGATATTTATGTAGGTAAAACCCAGGCTCTGTAACTATAGGAGCCTAGACTCTCATCCATCTCCTGTATGAAAACACCTTCTTTACACACGTTTACTTGACACGGGATCCTCTTGGAACACACCTGCGGTATCAAGTAGGGCAAGGCCGTACGATCCAAGACCCTGTCAAAAGGTTACCGGCGTGGTGGCTCATGCTTGAAACCCCAGTACTTGGGAGGCTGAGACAGAAGGATCACAGGTTCAAGGCCAGCCTCAGCGAGTAGTGAGACTCTCATCAACACAGAGAGACCCTGTTTCAAAATAAAAATAAAATAGGCCGGGCGCGGTGGCGCAAGCTCGTAATCCCCGCGCTTGGGAGGCGGAGACAGGAGGATCGCGCAGGTTCGAAGCCAGCCGCGCGCGCCGGCTTAGGAGACCCTGTTTCCAAATAAAAATGTAAAAATGGGTCTGGTAGTGTAGCCCGGAGGTAGAAGGGCTTCCAGGAACCCCAGTGCCACCAATAAATAAATAAATAAATAAATAAATAAATAGGGCTGTAGCTCGGAGATAGAATGTCCCCGGATTGAATTCTTGGTAACACACACACACACACACACACACACACACACACACACACTCCTAGCAAGAGCTGTTTTTCATTTTGGGAAACTCAAAAGTAGTCTCCGAGCTGCTCACAGGATGAGATTTAGCACTCCCCGCACACCTGTGCCCTCCTGCTCACGGGGAGGCCACCCATCTGGAGGAATACGCCAATTTAGCTTTTATTTCGGAATGACAAACACGGAGGGAAAATGCCGGCCGCACTCCACCGGATCCTTGTCTGAAATGCGGAAGTCACTCATTAGAAGTAGGTATGAGCGTCAGGCTACGGGCCGTGGAGGCTGCTCAATATTAATTTTACATATTGGAATAGATGTTACTTTATTATAAATTGCCTTCGTTTCACTCCTCTTTTATCTTACAGTTAGGGCATCATATTGATTTTTTAAAATTAAGTGTCGGGCGTAGAGGAAATGTATGAATATCATTTCAGAATAGTAATAAGTATATGGAAAGTACAGGGAATGTAGGGTCGGCTCTGGGAGACTCCCTGTTCTAGACAAGTCCCCATATGTATGGGGCAGCGTTGGCTCTGACCCTGGAGAAGCCAGAGGCCCGAGACGTACTGCAGGTCACAGGCCAGCTGCGCCCAGCAAAGACGTTCCCTGAGTCCACATGGATTTTAGATGATCTTCAGCGCCCTCGTGAAGGTAAATCTCTGCCGACAGTCACCCCAGTCCATTGCATCAATCAGCGTTTGCTGCGTAACAAACATGCCCGCCGCTCTCAGGGCCCGGCAACCCGCATCCATCTCCCCCGGTCGTGGGCCCTGAGGGCTGGGTGGAGACTCAGCCTCAGAGCAGAGACCATCACTGCCTGGGGCTCCGTGTTCTCCAGCCAGGAGCAGGTGTGCAGGAGGCCACCGCCAGCCACTTCTGCGTGTTTCTTGCCTGCTGGTCAAGGAAATCATTGGATGAGGAGATAAGCCCCGCCCCCGTGGGAGGAGCTACAAAGTCACATGACGAAGAACCTGGGCTAGCCGGGCATGGCACGCTTGTCATCCCCGCGCTTGGGAGGCTGAGACAGGAGGATCTCACGGGTTCAAAGCCAGCCTCAGCTACTTAGTGAGGCTCTCAGCAACTTAGTGGGACCCTGTTTCTAAATAAAATATAAAAAAGGTCTGGGAGTATAGCCCAGAGGTAGAAAGCCGCTGGGTTCCATCCCCAGTACCGCCAAAAAAAAAAAAAAAAAAAAAAGAACCTGGGCTGGGAACCATAACCATAATCCAACCTAACTCCATTTTACCTTTTAAACACAAACGTCTGTCCCAGTTTTCTTGTCCGTGTCTAGTAATTTGTTAGAGAAATGCTCGCGCTGGGGGTGTAAATTGGCACAGACGCTTTAGGGGAGGAATCGACGCACCCCAAGCCCCACGATTCCTGTATGGAAGACCTACTATGCGTCAGGCCCTACATACGAGATGGTTTCGTCCTCGAAACAACTTCCTAAAACAGACACGACGATCTTTGCAATCACGGAGCATAAAACCGAAGGCTCAGAGAGGTTGAGAAACTCACCCGCGGTCGCACAGCTCATCAGCACAGGACTCCAGCGCCGGGATGATTTCTACTTCATTAGGGCGTCGCTCTGACCGGATCCTCCCAGGACCCCCGGGCATTGGACCCGGTCTCTAAGGTGGGCTTACGTAGTTTCGTGGTGAAAGGGGGTGAGGACCCGGGACAAGTGACATTTATTTAGTTGCATATCTCTGG
Organism: Muscardinus avellanarius; assembly: GCF_963383645.1. Taxonomy (NCBI): domain Eukaryota; kingdom Metazoa; phylum Chordata; class Mammalia; order Rodentia; family Gliridae; genus Muscardinus; species Muscardinus avellanarius. Next base: position 19,977,563 of record NC_137807.1, read on the forward strand.
CGGGAGGTTTCAGGGGCCATTAATGCGGCGTGTCTGCATGGGTAGCTTACATGTTCTTTCTTGTTACCGCTGTCTCTATTCTGTGGCCCGCACACTCAATTTCAATTCAAAGTTTGGCAGTCAAGGTGTCAGGGCTAAAAAATGGAATGGCCTCCCTCCGAAATGAAATAATTTTGTTGTTCAGTTCCGAGCGATTTTGTAATTTCATGCTTGTGTATGATAATTTTATGCTATCCTGCCTCACGTAACTCAGTCCTGGCAGATCCTGACAGGTGATAAATACAATCTTTTCCGCCCCGCGTGCGACAGGCCGGTGCGAGGGAGGGGGAGGGAAAAAAATGGCAATTTCACATCTGAGGCCGGAGCAGACCGGAGGCTGCCGCAGTCCCTTCTTTAATAATTTCACGCCTGGATTCCAGCCGGCGCCACCTCTGTCGCGGCTGAAGGACCCCCGGGTCAAGGGAGCCTTCCTGAAAATAGAATGGCGTTGGGCCAGGGCCACTGAGGGAGGCGGGAGGAGAGGCGGGGAGAACAGGACAAACTAGTGACTTTGGGAGTCCTCCGGCTGCCGTGCCGCGGGCTGGGGAGGCTGGGGTAAGGGTGCAGCTCCCCACATTCATCCTGCTGCCCGAGCATTGGCCGTCTTGGCCAGCATGGCGGCCTTAGGGGGGAATTATTATTACAAATCTGTGAAAGCTTTGAGAGGTAGCCATTTTTAATTAAAAAAAAAAGAAGGACATGGGAGGGAAGGGAAGAGAAGAGGGAGAAATATAAGTTCTCAACATGTACCACCAAGCGAGGTTTTTATTTTATTTATTTATTTATTTTTAATTTCTTTTTTGTGGTGGTACTGGGGTTCCTGGAAGCCCTTACCTCTGGGCTACACTCCCAGACATGTATTTTCTATATTTTTCTTTGGAAACAGGGTCTGCTAAGCCAGCACGATCCTCCTGTCTCCGCCTCCCAAGCGCGGGGATCACAGGCGTGTGCCACCACGCCCGGCTATAGTTTTTATTTTGAGACAAGGTCTGGCCAAGTCGCTGAGGATGGCCTCCAACCTGCCATCCTCCTGTCTCAGCCTCCCAAATACTGGGATTACAGGTGCCCGATGTGTTTTTAGAGTTACTCCCTGGCATCGTGTCCAGGAAAGACGACTCCTCTCCCTGAGAACGCACAAGTCCAGCAGCTGTGTGGGAGGCGCCGAGGGTGGGGAGGGAGATGTACCGGCAATGGAGGGAACAGAGGTACAGGCAGGAACACGGGAGCCAGAGATGGAGACGCGGGTTCTGTAACATGACGGCTGGCTTCAAGAATAGTCCTCACTGAGCCGGGCGTGGCGGCGCACGCTTGTAATCCCTGGGCTTGGGAGGCTGAGACAGGAAGATCGCGCGGGTTCGAAGCCAGCCTCAGCTACTTAGTGAGGCTCTCAGCAACTTAGTGAGACCCTGTTTCCAAGTGAAATATAAAAATAGGTCTGGGATTGTATCCCGGAGGTAGAAAGTACCTGGGTTCCACCCCCAGTACCACCAAAAAAAAATAATAATAATAATAAAAATAATAATAGTCCTCACCCTCCCCACGCCCCTGTGACTTTTCCAAAGCGGCTCTTTTCTGGCTGGGCTATTGGGCTATTGGCAAAAGACGCAAGCACACAACTTACAGGGAGGAAGACAGCTTTTGGAGATTGGAGGTTCAGTCCGTGGGAGGCCAGGTCTGCGGAGCTCAGGGCATAATATTGGGAAACAGACAGAGGCAGAGAGCGCTGGGCTCCGGAAAGCCAGCGAGCGGGGGACTCAAACACGCAGGCGCAGGCCCAGGGCCTCACCAGGCACCCAGCTCCTCCAGCCACACCCGCCGGCCTGGGTGACCACCCAGTAAATTCATGACAGCAGATTTACCCACGGATGAGATAACAACCCTCGTGATTATATCCATCAATGCTGAACATTAGCCCATGAGCTCTTCAGGGAACATTCTGTCTCCAACCGTAAAGGGTATTAACGGACGGCCGACTTAAAGGACGATCCTTAGCCGGGCGCGGTGGGCACGCTTGTCATCCCAGCCTTCGGGAGGCTGAGTCAGGAGGATCCGGGTTCGCGGACAGCCTCGGCTGCTTAGTGAGGCCCTCTGCAACTCAGTGAGACCCTGTTTCAAAATAAAGAATAAAAAACAGGGCTGGGGGTGTCGCTCAGAGCTCAAATGCCCCTGGGTTCCATCCCCAGTACTGCAAAAAAAAAAAAAAAAAAAAAAAAGGATGATCTTTGCTCTCCTCCACCCACTCCCCGACTTCTCCGCAAAGCCTCCTTAACGCTGTAGTGGGAAGACGCCCCGGTGCTTGCTCATAGATGAAAGTAGCCAGTAGAAACACCCGTGATTTACGGAGCAGATGATTTCCCGAGCAGTGCGCACGCAGGGACCCTCTCAGTTGTCCGATACTCCTAGAGCGCGAAGGCCGCAAGAACGCTCGCTTTCTAGATGGGGAAACGGAGGCTCCGGCCTCTACCAGGTTGACCAAGGCCGCCATATTAGTTTCCTAGGACTTTCCCAAGCACCACAAATGTGACGGTTTCTGACCATAAAAACACACTCTCGGGGCTCCCAGGGCTGGGAGCTGGAGGTCGAGGGGCCGTCGGTTCCCTCTTGAAGTTCCCAGGGTGAGTCTGCTGGTAGCCATTGGTTTGGGGACACGGCTGTCCAGCTGTGCCTCCCTTCAGCGGCCTCCTCCTCCGAAAGCCTGCTTCTGCCTTCCTCTTCTCTTAGAAGGAAGTTAGCCTTTGAGCTCAGCCTGAGCCCTGTTGATCTCATCTTTAGGCTCTTCCCTTATTAGTATTGTGTGCATGTGTGTGTGTGTGTGTGTGTGTGTGTGTGTGTGTGTGTGTGGTGCTGGTGGGCAGCTAACTCCGAGACACCTCCAGCCCAATTTTTTATTCTTTATTTTGAAACAGGGCCTCACTAAGTAGCTGAGGCTGGCCGCAAACCCAGATCCTCCTGTCTCAGCCTCCCGAATGCTGGGATTACAAGTGTGCGCCACCACGCCCAGCTTAGGCTCTTCCCTTAATTACATGGACAAGACTCTTCCAAACAAGCCCACCTGCCAAGGGCCAGGCAGACGCAGACACTGGGGGCCTCGCTGTCCACCCCACCGCAGTCAACACTGTACCCAATGGCTTCCCGCGGGCACCTCCCTGGGCAGCGCGGCTGGTTACTGGACGCACCACTGACAGGGCGGCTCAGAAAGAGGGTGGGGAGAGGGGAGCCACGCTGACTTCTAGGCTGGCCACCTGTTGACCATTCATGACACTCCTAGCTTGGACTCAAGAATACATTAAAATCAATCTATTCAGCCGGGCGTGGTGGCGCACACTTGTAATCCCAGCATTCGGGAGGCTGAGACAGGAGGATCGCGGTTCACAGACAGCCTCAGCTACTTAGTGAGGCTCTCTGCAACTCAGTGAGACCCTGTTTCAAAAAAAAATAAAGAATAAAATAATAGGGCAGGGGGATATAGCTCAGAGGTCAAGTGCCCCTGGGTTCCATGCCCAGACCAGCAAAAAATTAAAAATAAAAATAAAAAAAATAAAATTGAACTTGGAGGTTTAGATCGGAGGTAGAATGTCCCTGAGTTTAATCCCCAGTAACACACATACACACACACACACACACACACACACACACACACACACACACACACGGAGAACAGATCTTGGAGGCAGCAGGGGCCAGATGCGATGGTCTTCATACAACAGTCTTCCTGGAGCTTGAATATAGCAGAAAGATGAAAGATAAAGCCAACAGCAACCATAAAATAGTTCTAAATAAGGATGGCAAGTGTTAATATTTATCATATGAACTGGGTGCTGATATAGAAAATATTCTTAATATTCCTAGGTAGCGATAGTTGAGCTGAGACCAGAAAGGTGAGCGGCGGCCAAAGGAATAGCAGGTGCAAGGGTTCTGGGGTAGGAAAGGTCGGGGAAATAATAAAGAAAAAATAAGAAGGTCTGTGTGCACAGAAATTAAGGAGAAGGAGGCAGGACGGTGGGGATATCAGTGGTCAGAAGACCTGGCCTTTGGGTCAAGGGCAGAAACCAAACTCCATCATCCATCTGTCCTTCATGGTTTTCACAGCAGATGTCTCCTGTCTCTTTTTTTATTTTATTTTTCCTTTCTTTCTTCTTTCCTTTCTTTCATTCTATTTTTCTGTACTGGAGATTGAACCCAAGGGCATTCTACTTCCAAACTAAACTCCCAGCCCTTTTTATTTTTTATTTCAAAACAGAGTCTTACTAGGTTGCCGAGGGTCCAGCTAAGTGACTGAAGCTGTCCTCAAACCTGCGCTCCTCCTGTGTCAGCCTCCCCAGCACTGCGATTGCCAGCGTGCGCCACCACGCCCGGCTTCCTCGTCCTGTCTATGTGGGAGCTTGTGATTACAGGGAAACTATGGGCAAATCACCGGAGCATCGACACCTTTCAACAGAAAGAAGGGAGGATCTGAATTAAGTTTTTCTTTTAAAGGTGGGCAGGGGCAGGGAGCAGGATATTAATCCCACTGTCGCGGGAGACTCGGCCGCCTCCCGGGCTGACCCGAGGGTGTGCAGCGGGTGGAGGGTCGTGACTGGTGAGATAAGGTTGGATCCAAGACGCGCGGGGCTGTATCTGGAGACAGAGTCACAGGGTCCGTTCATGGGCTTATTACATATTCAAACAAGAGGAGGTAATTCAGAAGAAAGCCGTCTCCTTATACGCCTAAATTTCCTAGAGAATGTTAGTTTTTTTTTTCCAGCTACTACTGCATTCTCCATGGGAAACCACCCGCCGAGCTGACGTCTAACGGGAGTGTTGTAAGGATGCCCCCATGCTCCACCACCCGTCAGCTCCAGCTCCAGCCCAGGAGCCCAGGGACGTAGATCCCGGGGTCCCACGGCCCGGTGAGGCGTAGACCCTCCAAGCAGGGCACAGGGGCTTCTTCTATACCAGAGGGGCGACCCCAGTCACCCTCAGCTCATCGCCCACAGGCGAAGCCCCACTTTGCCGGCGCTCTCTCGGGAGGGTCAGCCCTGCAGGAAGCCCCCAGACCCAGAACCCCTGTGACCACCCACCGGCCTCTAGGTATTTATGGCAACGTAAGTCAGGGGGGCCTGTGTCATCATGGTATCACTTCCGAGGGCAGTCTTGAGCCCCTGACCTGGAGAGATCGTTGAGAATCTGGGGAAACGGAGGCTCAGAACGACCCAGTGATTTGCTCAAAGTTCCACAATGACCACAAGCTCCCACATAGAAAGGACGAGGAAGCCGGGTGTGGTGGTGCACACTTGTAATCCCAGCATTCGGGAGGCTGAGACAGGAGGATCGCGGTTCACGGACAGCCTCGGCTATTTAGTGAGGCCCTTTGCAACTCAAAATAAACTGGTTTCAAAATAAAAAATAAGCCGGGCGTAGTGGCGCACGCTTGTAATCCCCGCGCTTGGGAGGCGGAGACAGGAGGATCGCGCAGGTTCGGAGCCAGCTGCGTGGCTTAAGAGACCCTGTTTCCAAACAAATAAAAATATAAAAATAGGTCTGAGAGTGTAGCCCGGAGGTAGAAGGGCTTCCAGGAACTCCAGTACCACCACTAATAATAATAATAATAATAATAATAATAATAATAATAATAACCAAAAAAATAGGGATGAGGGTGCAGCTTGGAGGTAGAATGCCCCTGGGTTCCATTCCCAGTACTACAAAAAGAAAAGAAAGAAAAGAAACCAGGAAAAAGGTGAAAGAAAGGAAGGAAGGAAGGAGGGAGGGAGGGAAGGAGGGAGGGAGGGAGGGAGGGAGGGAGGGAGGGAGGGAGGGAGGGAGGGAGGAAGGAAATAGAGACACCTGCTTTGGAAACATCAGGGCCGGTGCTGTACGGCTCCCACCCGTGTAGACACCACAGTCCTACCCGGCCTCGGCCGCACAGCCTCCCAGGCTCCACCAGCTGCGGTCGGTCACTCACTCGAGCCGGCTGTGTCTGCTGCTGCTCACTGGATACGCTGTCTGAGCACAACGGCAGGACGGGGCAGCGCGGGGATCCCGGCCGCATCCTCCGGGCCCACAGGCTACGCTGGCATCACCTCCGCCTGCCCTGAGAGCAGATCCTCTCTCCCATCTGTGAAGCAGCCAAGCAAGTCCGGCAGCTGGAGAGACGCGGTCACGCTTCCCCTGGGTCACACGGAGCCTGGCGACCGCGGTGCTGAGCCGCCGGGCCATGTGGCTGCTCATCCCCGCCGGCCAGGTGCCTGGCCTCCCTCCGCCACGCCTGAATGGCCACATGACTCTTTCTGGAGCCTCAGTTTCTCTGTTTGAACCATGGCGGCCTGGTCTTGTCGGGCTTCATGAATGTGCTTTGGGTATCAAAGGAGGTCGTAGAAGAGAAAAATGTCTATGCAACTAGACAGTGTGCTCCAGATGTGGATAGATGTATACGACTTTAAAGGCCCCTTTGAGCAGTCCTGGAGGCACATGCCTGTAATCCCAGGACACTGGAGGCTGAGACAGGAGGATCACAGGTTCGAAGCTCTCCTCCACAGTTTAGTGAGGCCTTTGGCAACTTAGTGTGACCCTGTTTCAAAATAAAAAATAAACCCAGGTGTGATGGCTCACACTTATAATCCCAGCATTTGGGAGGCTAAGACAGGAGTATCACAGGTTTGTGGCCGGCCTCAGCTACTACTTAGTGAGGCCCTTGCAACTCAGTGAGACCCTGTTTCAAAATAAAGAAGAAGCTGGGCGTGGTGGCGCACACTTGTAATTCCCGCGCTTGGGAGGCGGACACAGGAGGATTGCGCAGGTTAGAAGCCAGCTGCGCTGGCTTAAGACACCGTGTTTCCAAATAAAAGATATAAAATAGGTCTGGGAGTGTAGCCCAGAAGTACAAGGGTTTCCAGGAACCCCAGTACCACCACCACCCCAAAAAAAGAATAAAAAATAGAGCTGGGGGTGTCGCTTGGAGGTTGAATGCCCCTGGGTTCCATCCCTAGTACCACAAAAATAAATAAATAAATAAATAAATAAGTAAATATAAAAATAAAAATAAAATAGGGCTGGGAGTTTAACTCAGAGACAGAATGCCCCTAGATTCCACCCCCAGTTCCAAAATAAGTAAGTAAATAAATAAATAAACAAAAATATATTGTGCAAATATTCTTTGAGGAGGAAAGATTCAGTGGTCACAGCATGAATCTCTGACCTCACACAGTCAGCATGAGGAGATAAACAAAGGCCAGGGAGTGTGTAGTGGCTGGCCCTGGCTAAAGCTCTAGAGAAAAATAAACAAGGATGACGTGAGCCTTTATTGGCTGGTAAAAGATCTCAATGATTTATTTACTCATTCAGTGCCTCCCCACTCCCAGAGTATGAACTCTTCCAAGGTAGGGACTATCTGAGTTGTTAATTTCTATAAACCTGGTGACTAGTCAATGAGTGAAACAGACAAATGAGTAAATAGAAGGATGGATGGATGGATGGATGGATGGATGGATGGATGGATGGATGGATGCATGGATGGATGGATGCATGGGTCAATGGATGGATGGATGGATGGATGGATGGATGGATGGATGGACAGATGCATGGGTCGATGGATGGATGGATGGATGGATGGATGGATGGATGGATGGACAGATGCATGGGTCAATGGATGGATGGATGGATGGATGGATGGATGGATGGATGGATAGATGGATGGGTGGATGGATGCATGGGTCAATGGATGGATGGATGGATCAACGGACAGATGCATGGGTCAATGGATGGATGGATGGATGGATGGATGGATGGATGGATCAACGGACAGATGCATGGGTCAATGGATGGATGGATGGATGGATGAATGGATGGATGGATGGATCAACGGACAGATTCATGGGTCAATGGATGGATGGATGGATGGATGGATGGATGGATGGATGGATGAATGGATGGATGGATCAACGGACAGATGCATGGGTCAATGGATGGATAGATGTGGATGGATGGATGGATGGATGGATGGATGGATGGATGGATGGATGACAGATGGGTAGATGGTGCTGCATGATGCATGGATTCATGGACAGATGCATCGGTCGATGGATGGATGGATGGATGGATGGATGGATGGATGGATGGATGGATAGATGGATCAATCGATCGATCAATCGATGGACAGATGCATGGGTCAATGGATGGATGGATGGATTATGGATGGATGGATGGATCAGTGGATGGATGGATAGATGGATGGGTCAGTGGGGGATGGATGCATGGATGGATGGATGAATGGATGAACAGATGGGTAGATGGTGCTGCATGATGCATGGATACATGGACACATGCATGGGTCAATGGATGGATGGATGGACAGATGCATGGGTCAATATATGGATGGAAGGATGGACAGATGGGTAGATGGTGCTGCATGATGCATGGATGCATGGACAGATGCATGGGTCGATGCATGGCTGGCTGGCTGGCTGAACAGATGGACAGTAGACTGAATGGTGTACTCCTTCAAATGTGCTCACATCCACATTCCTAGAGCCCTGAGTGCCACCTCATGTGGGGAAACTTTGCAGATGTGACTAAGTTAAGGACTTTGCAATGGGGAGACTGTCCTGGGTTGTACAGATGGGCCTGATTTAACACCTTCTCCAATAGGTAGGAGAGTCAGTCAGAGGAGGAGCCTGCTGTGGAAGCAGAGGTTGGAATGGTGTTCTTAGAATATGGCGGGAGGGGCCACAGTCCAAGGAGTAAGAGGGACACTCGATGCTGAAACGGCAAGAAGGCCAACGCCTCCCTCAGAGCCCAGGAGCAACCAGCCCTGAAACGCCTTGGCCTTGGCCCAGTGAGAGCAACTTAGACTCCTGACCTCCAGGGTGCCCACAGAATAAATCTGTGCTGCTTTTAAATAATTAAGCTCATGATAATTTGTTAGAGCAGAAACAGAAAAATAACAGTTGTATAGCTTGGTGAATGGATGAACAAATGAGTGGAGAGATGGGTGAGCAAATGGGAGGGTAAGTGGATGGACAAATAGATGGATGGATGACAGATGGATGATGGATGGATGGATGAATGTACAGGTAGGTGGGTGGGTGGCTAGACGATGTGGATGATGGATGGATGGGTGGACCAATGGGTGGACAGATGGGCGGACAGATGGATGACTGGATGGTTGATGGATGGATGGACATTCAGGTAGGTGGGTGGGTGGCTAGATGATGTGGGTAATGGATGGATGGATGGACAGACAGATGGATGGATTACAGGTAGGTGGGTGGGTGGCTAGATGATGTGGATGATGAATGGATGGGTGGACCAATGGGTGGATGGATGGATGGATGGACAGATGGATGGATGGATGGATGGATGGATGGATGGATGGATGGATGGACAGGCAGGTGGGTGGCTCAATGAATATGTGGATGATAGATGGATAGATGAACTAATGGGTGGACGGATAGATGGATGGACAGATGGATGGATGGATGAACAGGTAGGTAAGGGGGTGGCTAGATGAATGTATTAATAATAGATAAATGGATAAATTAATGGACAGTTGGATGAATGGGTGGATGGATGAAAAATAGAAAGATAGATGGGTGTGTGTATGGATGGATGGAAGGATGGATGGATGGATGGACATGTGGATAAACAGAAGACTTGATGAATGTGTGGATGATGGAAGAATTAATGGACAGGTAGATGGAATAACATATGGATGGATGGATAGATAAAGGATGGATAAAGGTATGTGTGGATAGGTGGATGGATGGATGGAGGATGGACAGACAGATGGGTGAATATGTGGGTGGATGGATAGATGGATGAATGGATGGACGGATGGACAGACAGATGGGTGAATATGTGGGTGGATGGATGGATGGACAGAAAGGCTTGTATTGAATGTTTTGCATACACCCATGACTAATCCCTAAGATAAAAACTCCAAAGTAAAAGCTGCTGAGTCAAAGGAAATGAACATTGTTATAGCTTTTGATACATGCGGCCAAAGTTCAAAATGACCACTTGCAAACAGTATCCCACAATGTCATTTCTGAACATCAGGGTTGCCAGACAGGGATCAAGATAAAAATCCTGGAACCATCCAGAAACGTTCAGATTCCCCCTTTGGGTGCAAATGGGGAAACTGAGGGTCGAAGAGTGGTAAAGATTCACCCAAAGCAAGACGAGAGGAGCAGCAGCGCACCCCAAAAGTCAACACTCACGAAGACAGAGGGTGCTGCGGTAATCACCCCGCTCACCACGACATCCCCCTCACATGGGTGGGACAGGAGCCCTGGGTGAAGCAGCCACCTTGTAGGCATGACAAGGCTGGACTTGAACCCAGGCGATCTGGCTCCAGCGCCTCTTCCCTACCCACGAGGCTGCATTTCTCCCCTGGGATCACTGGATCTAAATGGGCACTGAATGGCCACTGGCCTTGGAGGGCAGCATTTGTGGGAATCCATCAGAAATGGACAGAGCAAACCAACGGAGTTTGGTGGGAAAGCTCTGAATGCTCTCCAGGGTCCCAGGAAGCCGGTGTCCCCACCAATTGCCATGCACCTCCACGCACGTCCAGGCCATAAGCAGGATGGACTCTCAGCTCCCAGGTCTCTGACCCCCGGAGTGGATTCCTAGAGGCATTTGGAACCCAGGACCATAACTTGCAACCCAGGACCTTTGCACATGCCAGTTCTGCTCTGCCCTGATACTGCTAGCGTGGTACCCAGGAGCCAAGCTGCCCATGTTACGAGCTCATCCATTTTGTAGAGTCTCTGCCTGTCTTTCTGCCCCCTGCATCCCAAGAGGAAGGTGTAAAACCCACAACAGATTCTTAAAACAGCTTGTGGCCACCCAGGGAGGAGCCACAGAAGGACTTCTAAGTCTGTGTCTGCCTGTGTGACTTTACAGAACGGACCTGACCTTTCTGGCTACTCCCTTCTCTATCTGCAAAATCAAAAGCAACAAGATGCTTCCTTAAAAACCCCTAGACCCGGGAGGGTCCCTGGAGAAACTTGCCACTAAATCCGAGTTTACCAAAACCAACACTCCTCTTGCCAGGTCCACACACGCACACGCATGTGCGCACGCGCACACACGCGCACACACTCTGAAAATTAACTTCATAACTCCCCACTCCGCCATCATTTCCGGACTCAGCATAAATCACCAACGGTTTGGGCTGCTGATTTTTACACCTCGTCCTCTCCAAAAACACAAACAAAGCATACATAACCATTAGAGCCCCCGGAATCCTGGAAAGTACATAAGAATTTATTTGACTCCGTAAGGATCATACATATTGTATTAAATCCGCATAAAGGGGCTTAATAACATGGGAGGGGGGGCAGGTGAGGGGCATGGGTGGTGGGGAGAGGGGGAGCAATCTTTCTCTGATGCCTGTTAAATGTTCCCGCAGACGAACCCTCCCGTTCTGCCAGGAAATGAGTTTGCCACCAGGCTACGGGGCCCGTCGTCAGGGGCTGGTCTCGCCACGGTCATCCCTCTTCCGCACGCGGTAATACATTACTCCACCTCAATTTTTCATCCCTGGCTGCCCGAAATGCAAATTTCTCCTCTGTTGTTTATATTAGGTTTTCAAATATATGGAAATCCAGAGATCAGGAGGGAAGTGCCGGGCCCCAGTGGGGCTCGATCTGTCTCTTTTCTCTGAATGGCTTCTCTCCATCACTTGCTGAGGGTGGGGGGCAGGGAGCGCCCCCCTGCCTAAGGCGGGTTTTGAACCAGAGAGCCGGAGGGGACTCATCAAGGGGTGTCACTGACCAGACATGAGTCCCCGACCCCTACCTGGCTAGAGATGACGGGACAATTCTTGCTCTTGGGAACCAGGATGTACTACTGAGTGCCCACTGGGTACCGGGCACCGCGACACAGACGCCGGCAAGTCTCAAACCTGTGCCGAGCTTTCTGAGCACACGGGCTCCGGACCAAGCATTGTGTGTGAACATCTACGCCACCGTTCCACCGTCCTGGGGTACAGGGCAATCACTTTGGCCGGCCACGGGAGGGAAGGTGGTCACCCATGATACATGACAGGGAGGGTAGAGTCCGGGATTTGAACTCTGGTCTTATAAGCACCACCAGGATGGTTTTGATATTCAGTGTCCCCTGGAAGAGCTCGCAGACTGGAGTTCACAGGTTGATCTAACTGAATCATCAGCCAATCAGTGCATTCATCGTGTGACAAGCTGGGAGGGTGGGGCGTGGCGGAGGAGGCTGGTCACTGGGGGTGGCCTTGGGGACGGTGCTGGTGGCCTTGCTTTAGGCAGAGTCGTTTCACGCACCCGGTCTGGTCTCTCTTCTCCCTGCACCAGGCCCTGGGCTCTGCAGACTTTGCCCGACCTAACATGGACTGAGCCTTTGAAATCTCCAGAACTGTGAGCAAATTAATCTCCTTCCTCTAAGCCGTGGTCGTCATGTTTTGGGGTCACGGCAGGGAGATGCTGACTGAAGCAACCACTGCCCTTGCTGGTCCTCAGAGAGGGCCAGCAAACCCTTTCTGTAAAGGGCCGCGGGGTCACCGTCTTGGGCTCTGTGGGACACAGCCTCTGTCACGACTGTTCTGCTCTGTCCCGGTCTTGCAAAAAACCGGCCCTGGCTGAGATGTTAACAGTCGAGCCTGCTGCCTGTGTTCCAATAAAACTTTATGGGCAAAAACAGGCAGCAGGCCAGACCTGCTTGGGGGCTGCTCTTGGCTGGTCCCCGTCCTCCCGAGGCTGCCCTGACATGGCCGGTGCTTCACGATCGTGTCTCAGATGGCCACCTCCCTGGAAATCTCCTGATGGTCATCGTGTGTGTTGTTTGAACCACGCAGCGACCCAGCAAAGTGCCGCTTTGGTCACGCCATGTCACCGGGGGCACTGAGGCTGGGAGACCGAGGGGCCGTGTCACCCTGGGTAGAGGCTGGGCCTGGAGCCGAGGCAGGCCCAGGCGGGATGGGCTCTGCCACAGGCTGGTCTATGGACCGGTGAGAGCAGAAGCCCCGCCACGACCCTCCCCACGGTGACGCGTACACGGGGACCCACGAGAGGGTGAAGACAGGGAATGGAGCCAGGGATGCTGGGAATCGCTGCAAGCCCCAGACCCCAGGTGAGAGCACAAGGCGGCGCCCTCCCAGCCCACAGAAGGAGCCGACCCTGCAGATACCGGGGCTGGGCTTGGGTTTTAAGCGAGCCCCAAGGGCTAAGTGTTGAAGGCAGGGTCCCTGGCCGCTAGCACTGTTGGGAGGTAGTGGGACTTTTAAGAGGCGGGGCCTAATGGGAGGAAGTTAGGTCATTGGAGGCATGCCCTTCTTAAAATAAGATATTGGGACCCCGTCCCTCCTGTCTCTCTCTACTTCCTGCCACCAAAGTTAAAACCGTGAGCCCAGCCAAACCTTTCCTCTTTGTTAGCGGATTTCCTCAGGTACTTTGTTACAGTGACAGAAATCTGACAACATGGCTTGATGTTTGGCTTCTGGCTTCTGCAACTAAGAAAGAACACAGATTTCACCATGAGTGTGTGTGTGTGTGTGTGTGTGTGTGTGTGTGTGTGTGTAACCCAGGACCACCCACATGCTAGGCAAGCGCTAACCACTTCTGTTTAATTCACCTAGTATATGATGTTGTCTTACGGCAGCCCTATCACAGGAAGCGGGGTCTGCGTGTGGCCAGCACCCCAAGGGTCAGCTCTAGAAGGTCCCCGAGTTGCCCTGCCAGGCTCCTGGCTCTGGGGGGCCAGTGTCTTTCTGCAACACTGTCGGATTCGGCTTCATTCAACAGAAGTTTATTTCCCATTATTTGGATTATGGTTGACTACAGCGTGGGAGTCGTGGGGGGGGGTCCTACAAGCACCGTGATATCTAAGGACCCAGGCTAGAGATGCCCTGTCATCTTCAACAAGGTCAGCATGGAGGCGGCCAGGTGAGGGAGGGATGGAAGGGAGGGTGCCGCAGCCTGGGGTGGTGTGTGTTGCGGTCACACTCAGCCTGTGAGCCAGAGGGCATTAGGCTGCCTCCCGCACACACCGGAAGAAACCAGATTCCAGTTTAGCTCCGTCTCGGGGGACCAGACAATGACCTTGCTGAACAGTTACCCCATGTTTGCCTTACCTCTGACACCAGGCTTTATTGGGTCCTGTTTTTCTTTTGCCATCACAAAATACCCGAGACTGGATAGCTTGGCAAGAAAAGAGGTTTAGCTAGGCTCACAGGTCTGGAGGCCTGGGAGGTGCCAGTATCTGCCCAGCTGCTGGAGGGTCTCGTGGAGGGAAGGAGCACACCCGTGTGCAAGAGAGAGGGCCGGGCTCGCATCTCAGCAACGTGCTCTGCAGAGAGCTGAGCGAATCTCCCAGGAAGGCCGTGGTTGTTAATCCCTCTTACGGGGCCGCCACCGTTCAACATCTTGATAGTGGGGACGGAGCCTTGTGGTACTAGGGACGGAATCCAGGAGCATTCTACCTCGTAGCTACACCCCCAGCTCTATTTTTTATTCTTTACTTTATTTATTTATTTATTTATTTATTTATTTATTTATTTATTTTGGTGGTACTGGGGTTCCTGGAAGCCCTTCTACCTCCGGGCTACACTCCCAGACCTATTTTTGCATTTTTATTTGGAAACAGGGTCTCCTAAGCCAGCACGCGCGGCTGGCTTCGAACCTGCGCGATCCTCCTGTCTCTGCCTCCCAAGCGCGGGAATTACAAGTGTGCGCCACCACGCCCGGCTATTCTTTATTTTAAAACAAGGTCTCACTTAATTATGAAGGGCCTCGCTAAGTAGCGGAACCTGCGGTTCTCAGGTCTCGGCCTCCCAAGTCCTGGGATGACAAGCGTGTGCCACTGTGCCCGGCTTCAGCTTGAGTTCTGATGGGAAGAAGCCATACTCAAGCCGTCGTAGAGTTGAGGAAGAAAGAGAGGAGGTGAGCCAAGCCCCAGAGAACCCCGGAATCTGGGTGGCAAAGCAAAGCAGGCACCAAGCCCCGGAGTGGCCAGGCTGGGGGACGTGTGCCCGGAGCCCACTGCTCCCCAAACGAACACATAAGTCAGAATCTACCCCCATCCCGTGCCTTCCAGAGCTGCTGCTGACCCTGTGGGCAGCCGGAGAAAGGCCATACCCCACTGGGGGTCACCGGCATCCCAAATTAGAAAGAGGCAGCTGGATTCTGGAGGGGACCAGACCCTGCACGTGCTCTTCAAGCCTTCTACGCCCCCGAGGCTCCAGACAGCTTTCTCCTCCCCATCCATGCAGAAGCCGGAGCCCAGAGGGGTGGCACCACATCCTGAAAGCCACACCACGAGAGAATCAGACATGAGGACGCGGCAGGGCTGGGAGTGAAGAGGATCCCGACTCCCAAAGCCCCGGCTTCTTGGTCTACATCACTCAGAGAAGAGATTCACAGATGGCCCACTAGTACCAAAAGATGTTCAATGTCCGATGGTTATCAGGGAAACACTAGTCCAAGCTGTCATCAGACAGAACCCCACACCCGCAGGGATGGCCACTACAGAAAAGTTAAGAGAGAAACGGGCCCGACGGCGCACACCTGTGATCTCAGGACTTGGGAGGCTGAGACAGGGGGGTCACAGGTTGAGGCTGAGACAGGAGGATCGCAGTTCACGGACAGCCTCAGCTACTTAGTGAGGCCCTCTGCAACTCAGTGAGACCCAGTTTCAAAATAAAGAAGAAAAAAAAAAACAGGGCTGGGGATATAGCTTGAAGGTGGAATGTCCCTGGGTTCTATCCTCAGTACCCCCCAAAATAATAATGATAATAAAAAATGATTTTAAAAGGGCTGAGGGTGTATTTCAAAGGTATAGAATGCCCTTCCATTCAATTCCTAGTACAAGAAAGAGGAGGAGGGGTAAGGGAGGAGGAAGAAGAGGAGGAGGAGGAGGAGGAAGAGAAAGAGGAGGAAGAGGAGGAGGAAGAGAAAGAGGAGGAGGAGGAGAAAGAGGAGGAGGAAGAGGAAGAGAAAGAGTAGGAGGAAGAGGAAGAGGAGGAGGAAGAGGAAGAGAAAGAGGAGGAGGAAGAGGAAGAGAAAGAGGAGGAGGAAGAGGAGGAGGAAATAGCATGTTTTGGAGAGGTGTTCTGGACCCCTGTGCAGTGTTTGTGGTCATATAAAATAAGCCAGCCGGACACCGGGCCAGCCTACAGCCCTCCGGAGGTGCTGGCAGCCGTCCCATTACCCGAGTTCGGAAGCCAGGGCCGCACACAGCTCTCTCCTCTCTCTCCTGCCCAGCCAGCCTCAGCCCGTGGCTCTTGGGCTTCTGATCTCCTGCGGGTCTATCCATCATTAGCCAAGGTCAAGTCGCAGGTGCCGCCTATCATTTCTCAATTACGGGTGGCCCCTGGGCCAGCACCATAAAGTGGGCTCTGCTTGGCTCATATTAATTAAATATCACAGGCTCCGGGAGGGAGGCGCGGCGGCTGGCCTCTCTAGGCTTGCGGCTCCTTCTGGAGGTAAAAATGTGTTCGCTCATTCATTTGACAGATATGTATTAAACACTTCCTCGTGCATGTACCAGGCACCACATGAGAGTCTCCCGGTACCCTGTAGCAGAAAAGATCAACGCCAGTTATGTTGTGATGTATATATACTAGTTGGAAGGCCCCCAAAATTCAAGACAAATATTCATGATTTGGAGTGACAGAACGGGTGGAAGGGATTGTCGGATCCTATGGTAGCCAGTAAAAACAAAATATCTGGGAGCGGGTAGAGAGAGGTAGGGGACACGTCAGAAAGTGAACACTCATTGAAAAATTCCATGAATGTTCGAGATTACATTTAAGATGGAGACCAGAGAGCTGGACGTGGTGGCAAATACCTGCAACCTCAGTACCTGGGAGGCTGAGGCTGAGACAGGAGGGTCGCAGGTTTGAGACCAGCCTCAGCAATTTAGTGAGTCCCTCAGTAACTGTTTCAAAATAAAAAAAAATAGGATAAAATAGTGCTATAGTGCTGGAGTTGAGGCTCGGAGGTAGAACAGCCCTGGGTTCCCTGCCCAGCATCACACACACACACACACACACACACACACACACACACACATTGAGCAGAGGTCAGGGGGCTCAGCACGGAGGGTGTGATTCCAGGAGCGAGGATCTCTGTGATCCCAGCCCAAAGTCTGATTCTGTAATTTTCAAGTTGGATTTGTTTATTTGTTTCTTCCTCTACCAGAATCCTAAAATATGTGTGTGTGTGTGTGTATATATATATACTAACTTGTGACAAGCCCCCAGGATGGTCAACAGCTGGCACCCATCTACTAAAATATTCATCCCCACTCATCCACCCACCCACCTATTCCTCCATGCACAGACCAAACCACCCACCTGCTCTACCACTTATCTAAGATTTCACCCACCCATCACCCATCGTGCAACCATCTGCTCATCTATCCATCTACACATCTACCTCTTCCTCCAAGCACTCACCCACCAACCCACTCACTCTCATGTCCATCCACCACCCATTCATCTAGCCATCCATCCATCCAGCTATCTACCCACCCATCCCTCCAAGCACCCACCCCAAAATCCACCTACCCATCCACCCTTTAGCCCACCCACCACTCAGCCACCCACCTACCCATATACCCATTACTCCATGCACCCACCAACTCACTCAAACACAATCTACCCACCCACCCACTGCTCCATCCATCCATCCATCCATCCATCCATGTACTCATGTATCCATCCATTCATCCATCCATCCATCCATCCATCCACCTACCCATATATCCATCCATCCATCCATCCATCCATCCATCCATCCATCCACCATTCATTCACCCACCCATGTATCCATCCTTCCATGAATCTATCCATCCACCCATCCATCCACCCATATATCCATCCATCCATCCATCCATCCATCCATCCATCCATATATCCATCCATCCTTCCATCCATGCATCCATCCATCCATCCACCCATTCATCCATTCATCCATCCACACATTCATTCATCCATCCATCCACAATTCATCCATCCATCCACCCACCCACCCTGTATTCAGGAGTGCCCTTGTACCCACTGCCCCAAGGTGACCACTGAGTCACATGCTCGCTGGCCAGCCATGTGTGGTGGACTCTGCCCGCCTGCAGCACGTTCCTGCTCAGATCCACTGCAGGCAAATAAATACCGTTGCCCATGGATGGAGGCGGTGGTTGCGGCGTGCGTGATGCAGGACAGGGAGACAGGCACGGCCAGGCCTTGGGTGGGAAGGGGGCGGGAGGCCCCGGGAGGAAGCGGCAGTCGTGAACTGGAACATGCAGAGCCCGCTGGGGTAGGAGGGGGCACGCTCTGCACCCTGGCAGGGGAGCCGCACGGCCTCTCGGGGACAGAGGGAGGCCCGCGCAGCTGGAGACTGGAGGGACCTGGAGCATCCTTTTCCTGAAGACTGAGATTAATGCTAGCCTTTCCTTCCTGCCTTTGTAAGGAGCATGCATTTCCTTAAGAACGCAGAAAAAGGCATGAGGAGGGTTAAAATACGGAGCGAAGCTGCCTAAGGAAGACAGAATAGCCAAGAAAAGGCTCTGATAACAGAAAGGAGAAGGCCGGGGCCAGGAACGGAGCGGGGCTGGGGAGGAAGGCCAAGCCCTTAACCTCTGCGGACCCCGCTGCAGCCCTCCCCGCCGGGCTCCTCTGAGGGGTCTGAGCAGCGGAGGGGGGCTGCGGCGGGAAGAGTCTGGCATGCCGAATAGATATTAATGTCGCGGAAGGGGGAGCTGGGGGGAAGGCAGACTATTAAAATTCTGTAGTCCTGAAAAATACATAAGTCTAAAATAAGACTAATGAGCCATTTACTGGTGTGGTTGCCGTGCATTAATGACCCTGCTGAGGATAAGATCGCAGAAGGGCTGGAGTGTAATTATCAGGCTAATGATTAGCGGTGACATCAGCGCAGACCAGGAGGCAGACCCGGGTTTTGGATGGCTTTCAAAGTCAGGACACCGCCGACGGCCTCTGCGCCTCCGCCGCCTCCGAGTGCGCGCACCCCGACCCACCACGGCCCTGCTGCTGGCTCCCAGCCAGCACACCCCACACGCCCCATCTCCTCTTCCCTCCTGCATTCCTGGCCATTTTTGAGAAGGCCTCCGGCCGTGAACCGGAAACAGCAATTTGTCCGTCCCCGTGGGGGAGAGGGGAACCGGGGTTGCCTGGCTAGAGAGGGGCTCCCAGGATATCCAAACGGAGTTTGTGATGAGCAAGGCCGGGGATGATGCCTTGTCTCACAGAACTGTTGGCTCCGAGCCCCCAGCCTGCCCATTTGGACAGATGGGGAATGCAGAGACTCAGACGGGAATCGGATTCCCAAAGGTCGCTCAGCAAGCCCCGTCTCCTCCACGCACACAGCAGACAAATGAAAGTGGGCCGCCGCCCCTCACCCTGCCTTCCTCCTTCTGGAACCCGCGGCTTCTAAGGGGCTAAGTGCACCCCCTCTTCATGGGGGCTCAGAGTCCCTGTTAGCGCTGTTGACTTTGATTAAGACTCATACCTCCCAGGGTGGGATTTAAGGGTGACAGTGTGGACGATGGCGTGGAGGGGGGAGGACTCGGTGAGGCCGGTGGCCGAGGGGCAGAACGCACCAGGAGCATGTTTTGCAGATGCTGGAAGCCAGGGAGGGGCTGAAGTTGAAAAATACCACTGGTGTGCAGGCTGCTGCAAGCTCCGGGGATCTCCATGTGAGGCGACACCACTCCTTTAAGATTCCATCAGTGATCAAGCGGCAAGAATATGGAGCCCACAAGAGGGGGAACAGGGAGCCGGGACCCTGGAGGATGTGGGAGGGGCGCACTGTGAGCTTTGGCTTGTGGGCAGCGATTCACACGCAGCTCCAGGACAGCGGGCTCTCCGAGGGTGAGGGTTCTTCTCCTGCAAGAGCCTGGCACAGAGCCTGGGTGCTGGCTCAGAAGCCACCTAGAAAGCCGAGCGTAGTGGCGCACGCTTGTAATCCCCGCGCTTGTGAGGCAGAGACAGGAGGATCGCGCAGGTTCGAAGCCGGCCTCTCTGGCTTAAGAGACCCTGTTTCCAAATAAAAATATAAAAAGTAGGTCTGAGAGTGTAGCCCGGAGGTAGAAGGGTTTCCAGGAACCCCAGTACCACCAAAAATAAAAATTAAAAAAAAATGAAGACTAAAGAAATAGGGCTGGGGGTGTATCTCAGAGGTACAACGCCCCTGGGTTCCATCTCTGGTATGGAAAAAAAAAAAAGAATAGCACAAGAAACTACTCTTTTGGGGGGACAGAATAAACTGCTGTTTGGGGAGAAGAGATAATAGATCAATGAGAAGGTAAAGAAGCCAGGCGTGGCAGCGCAGGCCCGAAACTCCATTACTTAGGAGGCTGAGACAGGAGGATCTCAGGTTGAAGGCCAGCCTCATCAATGTAGCAAGAACCTGTTTCAAAATTTTAAAAAATGCACTGAGGGTGTAGCTTGGGGGAAGAAAGCTCTATCCCCAGTACGAGAGAGACAGACAAAGAAAACAAACTTTTCTCAAGACTTGAATGCATCATTTCTTAACCAAGAAGCAGCTGTGAAGTTTAAAGCAAATTCCAGACTGAGAACAAGCCCTCCCCCAGCACACGCCCTCACCTCTTACCTGTCCCGGGCTTACAGATATGAAGGGAAGTCCTCGAGCCTCAGCTCGGAGCCAGAGCAGAGCTCTGCCAATCATCGTGTGTGTGTGTGTGTGTGTGTGTGTGTGTGTGTGTGTGTGTGTGTGTGTGTGTTAGTTACAGGGGACTGAACCCCCGGGCATTCTACCTTTCAGCCATACCCCAGCTCTACTGTATTTTGTTTATTTATGTATTCATTTATTTGTTTTTGCAGGTTTATGGATGGAACCCAGGGGCATTTGACCTCCGAGCTACACCCCCTGCCCTATTTTTATTCTTTGTTTTGAAACAGGGTCTCACTGAGTTGCAGAGGGCCTCGCTAATTAGCTGAGGCTGTCCGCGAACCGCGATCCTCCCGTCTCAGCCTCCCGAATGCTGGGATTACAAGCGTGCGCCACCATACCCGGCTGTATTTTAAAACAAGGTCTCCCAATTCTTGGTGGAAATGGGAAAGGAAGTCATATTGTCAAGTAGCTGAGGCCATCCTCAACCCGCAATCCTCCTGTCTCAACCTCCCAAGTTCTGGATGGCAGGCGAGTGCCACTGCACGGGGTACCAACCATCCCATGGAGGCACGTGCAGCTCCAGCCACCCCCTGCCGCCTTCCTGAGCCTCACCTGCGAGGCGCTCACCAGGCACCAAGGCCGGGCCACGAGCACGCAGGTCCCGATGCAGCCCCTCGCTGGCCAGGTGGCTTTGGAGGAGCGGACGACCCGCCCCAGCTTGGCTGGGGTCTGGACTTTTAACTCCCTGGATCTTGGCTGACTTGTCCTCAGGAGAGTCACCCCAACTGTACGGGGGCCCAGAAAGAGCTGCGCCCATACTGGAGTTCTCTCCCAGGACCTACAACGTCTTTTCTCAATTTGACTCTCCGCTCGGGGTCTCTGTACCCAAGACCAGTAGCATACTGTCCTGAAGGAAAAGTATCTTGGAAAAGACACATATACAGATTTGGGTCACAGCCTGAGCCCCGTCGCTTACAAGAGGAGGGAAAATGAACTTGCCCGGCGTCGCCTCCCCGCCCGAAGGCAGGGGAGCTCCTATCAGGGTCTGGCTGGCGGGTGACGGAGCCTGGGTGTGCGTCATTCCCCAGGTACCCCTTGTGAGAGTTTTCAGAAACAGAGACAGGGCGAGCTGCCAGCAGCCAGCGTGCAGGGCGTGGGATGCTGAGCAGGTCAAGGGAATTCACGTGGGCTCCTAGCCTTTTTTCTGTTGCTGTAACAAAGCGCCCGAGACCGAGTAGTTTATCAATAACATTTATTTGGCTGTTGGCTCTGAAGGCTCAAGGTCCGAGAGGTTGTGGCTGCGTCTGGCGAGGGCCATCACGGCGGAGGGCATGTCGTGGAGAGATGGGCTAAGTGCTACCTTGGGTCCTTTTGAAGCCCAGGGATGTCTCCCTGGGGGCTGCTCTCTCATGACCATGGAATCCTAACTACCCCTCCAAATCTTGCCGACATAGGAATTTGGGGATTCAGTTTCCAAACACACACTTTTGGGGGCATAAATGGTGGCAAAGAAGGACGGACAATATTCACGAGGAGACCTGCGCCACCAGAGACCGGGAGCACTGAGCGAGGGCTGTGTACCCAGTGCACCTTGCATTGATGGCTCATAGTAGGTCCTCAGCCAGGGCAGTCAGTGTTGCCTGGATAAGCAGAGAGCTCGGGGGAGTCGACTCCGTCTCGGTCTCCGCCGTTCCCTGGCCAGCATCCAGTTCAGCACCGGGCTCATAGTAGGACCTCATGTCTTTGCCAAATGAGTAAGTCGTCGTTTCTGGTGCCCACAATTACCTTTTTTTTTTTTTTCTTGGCTGAATCTGACCCTGCAAGTACACGGCAGATGGATCTGATTACTCATCCCCAACTCGATGTGTTCAGGAAAGAGAATCCTAAACCTCATTTTGGTTTTCATTTACCTTTTTCTTTGAATTTCCAGTGGCTGGATGCTCCAGACGGCCTCTCGGCCCCCGAGGCACCGTGACAAGGAGCCCATCCGGCATTGTCTCTGCTGGCCAGCTCGAGGTGTCCAGCCCCCACGGGCACCCTCAGATCTCCCCTTCCGCGGCCACACAGGTCATCATGACCCTGGGCTCTGTCTCCAGGACGTGACGGGCTACGGCTCCCAGATTCTAATTCCAGCCTCGTGACCGCTGGCAAATGTCCACTAAAATTACGTTCTGGATTTCCGCTTTCTCTTTTGGGAAGCCAAACCTTACTTTTTAGTAAGGGGTCCAAAAAATTGGGCCAGGGAATCCAAAATCAAGCTTTATTTATTTATTTATTTATTTACTTACTTACTTATTTATTTAGTCTCTTTGGGCACTGGGGATGGAGCCAAGGCCGCTGGGTGTTTCCACTGAGCTACATCGGGGCCCTCGGAAGCCCACCTTCTGCCTCCATGGGGTGGGGCAGGTCCAGCATGGCACTCATTTGCTTTGAGGCTCAAAGCAAACTCTCCGCCCCTCTCTGTAGCTGTTTCCTCTCCCAAGCAGTGAGAACGGATCATAATTACCCCCGTGGGAAGGATTTGACAAGACGTCTCAGGAAAGGAGAACCCGGCCGCTCACCCCAGCTTCAGAACCTCCAACAGCCTTAGAGTGCCACTGCTCTGCGGCCAAGCCAAGCCCTCCTGGTGCCCGGTCTGGCTTCAGCCCAGCTCTCTGCAATCTGGTGTCCCGCCTCTCCGGACACCAGCCATCGCCCAGGCGTGAGCTCCAAACACCCACTGCTTCCACCAGCATCATTGCTGCCCACGACCCTAGCCACACGCTCGCACACCCCACCAAGTCAACCTCAACCCATCTTCCAGCCGTCCAGGCAAATGTCACCTCTCCTGTGACCTCTTCTCGGGCTCTGAGAGGCCTCCCCACTCCCTGTTCTGCTCTTCAATGTTGTTTCTACACGTGGCGTGTGGCTGCCCAGGTCTCTGTGCACGGGAGGAATTGCGTGCTTTCTGACCTCGGTGCCGGGTGTCAAGAAGGTGCTCGACAAACGTGGTGGATGGATATTGGCACCCCTGAAGCTCACGTACATGGAGGAGGAGGCTTGCTCATCGCACCCCAGCCTGGACTGCGGCTCCTCCGGTCATCGTAATTGCAAACAGATGCCTCCCCTGCCCCCACCCCATCCTCCCTCACCCGCTCAGCTGCCCCCCCCCCCGCTTAGAGGCTGTATGTTTTAAGGCAGCACCCTGCCGCTCAGTCTCCCTCCCCAGCGCCCATTGGCAAAATGAACCGGGGGTCCGCCTGGAACCTGCCAAGCTTGTATTAATGTTGGCTCAGGGAGAGATTTATTTCTTCCCAGCACAGCTCTGGCTGGTCCGGGCTTAGCTAAGGCTTCCTCCACCATGCAAACACACACACACACACACACACACACACACACACACACACACACACAGAGTCAAGCTAGAGGGAACATTCCTTGGTCTTTGCCCGGTACAATCAGCCCCAGAGGTTTTTGAGGCCTCTGCACTGGGGGGCCTGGGCCCCCTCCTGCTGCACAAGGTCCGCTGCAAGTTTAAGCCAACACTGAAGTCAGACAGTGGGGCCATTTGAGTGGGGAGCTCACGTCTCCGATGGAAGGTTTCCTCATTCAATAAAGTGGGGATATTAGCAGGACTGTGTCCTAATGTTGCACCGCCATGACAGGACTCATTTTGGAAGGAGGAGGCTGGAGCACCGTAAGTAGGTAGATGGCCCCTCCTCCCACCTCTGACCCTATTAGCCCCAGACACATTCCCGCAGGTGAAAGAGAAGGGCGTCTCCCTCGGGCCAGGCTGCAGCTTCTGTCCCTGCGGTGTGTCCCTAAACCCCACGCACACCAGACGTGTCACCAATCCCAAGACACACCCCTTCACACAGGCCTTCCCTGCATGGAGGTTCCCCTATCCATTCTCTACCCAGAAAACTTGTATGCATCCTGCAAAGCCCACATCTGAAACCACCACCCGCTTGGAGGCCTCCCTGCTGCCTCAAGCAGAGGTCACGGCCTGCGAGGCTCATAAAATCCACACCTTATCCACGACTCTTCCTCCACATAACGAGCCCCTTGAGGCTGGGGGCCGTGAGCATCTTCAATTCCCTGATGCCAAGGACCCCCGCCTGGCACTTGGTAAAAACCCAATCCACGTTTCAAAGAACTACTTTTGTGTCCACACAGCTGATGTCCAAGCCGGGGCGACCCTAATCACCTCCTGGATGCTTCTGGAAACGACCACTTAATGGCCATTCGCCTGTCTCTACCACCCTGGAGCCTGGCGCCATCTGCGCCCAAATGAATGAACTGTGTTTTGAATTCCTGGCCCTCAGCAAGTGTCGAGGAAGGGCTGGAACCCGTGCGGTGCCCGCGCCCCGCGGATGCCCGCCCACCCCGGAAGCGCAGGTCTGCCTGATGACGTTCCTGATGACGTCATGGGGAGGGCGGCGGAGGGGGAGGGGCTCCCCATGGCTCTGCCAGATCCCCCAGGGTATTGATGCCCGGCAGGGAGAAGGAACAGGAAGGATGGGAAAGAGCCTCCGGGCCAGGCTTCTGCCCCATCGCATGGGCTAGAAATGAGACAGATGGCCTCATGTGGCCGCAAGGCAGGCTGGGAAATGCTGCTCCATTGGTCCCGCAGTGAGCCCACCCACAGGGCAGTCCATCGTCGACAATTGTTTGAATGCACACTGTGATTCCTAAGCCATGTGGGCTGAGTGAGCGGCTGGAAGTTAGTCCATCAATATTTCCTCAAAAGCCATAGATGAAGCCAGTGTGGGGCCCACGCCTGGAGTCCCAGCGCTGGGGAGGCTGCCTTGGGAGGATCAGGGGCTTGAGGACAGCCTCAGTGATGCAGAGAGACCCTCCGCACCCTAGTGAGACCCTTGGAGCCACACACACACACACACACACACACACACACACACACACACACGCCCATTAGATGTCATCTGGCATGGAAGAAGAACCCAGTGAGTAAATGAAAGGGAGGAATCAGATCCTGGTGCCATCTTGGCCCACATTGTTTTGCAAATGTTTACCTCCATTGTGCTGAAGCGTGGGTCCCACACAGACCTGACTCTTTCTGGACAGGTCACCATCCCCCAGACCCCCCATGGGATTGGCCGTGGTCCCGAGCCGGGCGCACACTGGCCTCACACCAGCTCACTGCTCCCCACGAGGCAGCCTCCAGCGTCCAGCAGTAGTGAGGTTTCCTCGGCCGCCCTAGCCAGGCCACAGCTCGGAGCCGGAGCCCGAGCAGGGGGAGCGAGGAGGGCGGAGGCCTGCTCTCCACTCAAGGTCTGCGGCTCCGCTTCACTGATCAACGTCATTTCCATACTATAATTACATTGCCCAATCCTCTCCTGATTTTACTGCTATCTTGTAAGCCGTCCCGGTTGTGAGTAATTTAATGCTATATGAGATGTCAGACTCCGCGAAACAATCACCCCTCAAAGAAATATGGCCCGAGATCATAATTGATAAATCCCATTATGCAATGGGCCCCCTTATTTCCTATTTGGTCTCTGCCGAGATGGCCTTGATTTGCCAGATGCAGACAGTGTCCCCGGCACTGCCAAGGGAGAAAGGGCCATCCAGCTTTGGGTGTCGGGGGCTCCGGGGGGCCCAGGCCGGGGAGAGGGAGGAGAACGGGCTGGAGAGGGGCAGGGGCTCCTGGCTGGGACACAAAGACAGAGCCCTGGCTGTTTTCCCGGCATGTCTGTCTG
Organism: Muscardinus avellanarius; assembly: GCF_963383645.1. NCBI lineage: Eukaryota > Metazoa > Chordata > Mammalia > Rodentia > Gliridae > Muscardinus > Muscardinus avellanarius. The sequence goes on from NC_137807.1 coordinate 20,003,898, forward strand.
ATTTCTCTGGCTCAGGTCCCCGCAGGAGAGTTCACTACTCCCAGGGTTCGAGCCAAGAGCCAGGGGTTCATTTTTGTGCAGCTAGGTTTGAATAAAGGGATACAACCTTGGAGCCCCGGGTTGCACCCCAGGCTGTGTCCCAGAGCTCCACAGGTGGTCCAGGAGGACACGCATTTTTGGAAAGGCACCTCAGACCCTCCGATTCTGCCGCCTCCTCCCTCTGAGCCCCCAGGCTGGGAGCGACCCAAGCTGGGACGGGTTTAAATGATCGTGGAGATCTTGGGAGATGTAGGACTAGCTGCTGCAACATCCCGCCCTCCATCTCCCCTGCTCCAGCCCTGCTTTTGCCTTTCCCAGGTCCGGGTCCAAGGGAAAAGCAAGTCAATAAAGAAGAAAGAGCAGCCGGGCATGGCGGCGCACGCTTGTAATCCCCGCGCTTGGGAGGAGGATCGCGCTGGTTCGAAGCCAGCCGCGCTGGCTTAAGAGACTCTGTTTCCAAATAAAAAATATAAAATAGGTCTGGGAGTGTAGCCCAGAGGTAGAAGGGCTTCCAGGAACCCCAGTACCGCCAAAAATAAATAAATAAATAAATAAATAAATAAATAAATAAATAGCACTAGACCGGGAGTCAGGCAATGGATACTAGCCCCTGTCACGTGGATACATCACTGGCTGCGTTGAGCAGTCGCCTCTCCTCTCTGGGTCTTCGTCTTCCCACCTTAAAATTCTAGAGAAGCTTCTCTATGACTTTTTTAAATTATTTGTCCCTAGTATTTAAAAATCGAGAGATCCCACATACAAGAGGTTTACAGCTCTGGTTGAAAATACTGGCCTGACGCCTTTGTATGGCCTCAGAAAGCTACAACTAGCCAGGTGGGGTGGCACACCCCTGTAATCCCAGGACTTGGGAGTCAAGACAGGAGGATCGCAGGTTCTGGGCCAGCCTCGGCAACTTAGCAAGGGCCTCGGCAACTCAGTGAGACCCTGTTTCAAAATTAAAACAACAGGCCGGGAGTGGTGGCGCACGCTTGTAATCCCCGCGCTTGGGAGGCTGAGACAGGAGGATTGCGCACGTTCAAAGCCAGCCACGCTGGCTTAAGAGACCCCGTTTCTAAAAATAAAATAGGTCTGGGAGTGTAGCCCAGATGAAGAAGGACTTCCAGGAACCCCAGTACCACCAAAAAATTAAAAAAATAAAAAAAAAACAAGGCTGCGGGTACAGCTCAGGGGTAGAAGGTCCCTGGGTTCTATCCCAAGTATCCCTCCCCCCACACACAAAAGCTACAGCTAGGTGGCTGCTGCCTTCTTCAGGCAAAATATAGCTAGAGCTAACCACAATCCCCACCATCCCCTATGGCCTCGCAGGTTCTTTCTCTTGCTTCTGTTAACAGCTGGCCCTTGTGAGCCTTGGTGGCTGTGATCTCTGAAAATCCATTCCACCCTCCAGCTTCCCTGGCTCACAGTCAACAGGAGCCAATGGCTGGAAACCATCTCCTGAGCGCCTCTCGCCAACACGGATTAGCCCTGAGTGGCACGGGTTCAGCACCATGGACAGGTCGCCTGGAGCAGCCACGCCCAAGCCCGGGACTGAGGGAGAGAGCTCCTGGTCCTGGGCGCCCCGGGATGGACGTCTCCACCCCAGCCCTCATCTCCACACTTCGCATCCTCTGAGGGTCGATCTGTTTGCGATCCTGCCATTCCCTGTGGGGCGGGCAGGACGACGGGGTAAGATGGGCAACCCTGCTCTGGGGAGACCTGTCAGAAATGGCTGGCTGTCTTCGGGGAGTGACTACTATTTCCCAATCGCCGTGGTCCACGTTGCTATAAAGGATGGCGGGTCTGATGTGGCATCTTACCATGGCACACTTGCGTTTTCTGATATCTGTTTTTCCTTCCAGAGTGGGCTGAGTGATCGAGAGGCCCGGTTGCTTTTTGGGGGACCCATCAGACGGCCTCCTCCTTTGTGAGCGACTTGGCCAGGCAACGTGGCGCAGAGAGGAGGGGAAACTGGCAGAGCCCCCCGAGCTGCTTCTCCCTGGCAAATCTTTGCGAGTCCCCCTGTGGTGTCTCCTTGGGGGCCCGCGGCTGCACACAGGAGCTCAGTTGGCCAGGCTGATTTCAGCACCTTGTGATTACTTGGTATGACAATCAGAAACAGCCCCTCTTAAAAAGCCCGCTCATGGCCAGCCACGCCAGGCAGGCGCCGCGCGAGGGCCTGGGAGCGGGAAAGCAACTCTACTCACTCAGAGCTCCCATCTTAGTGTAAAAGAGGATGAAGAGACCGTTCCAAGATAGCTGGTAGTGAAAAACACTGGGAAGAAAATGTAATCTGAGTAGACAGAAAGGTGGTGGGAGGTATTTTCCTTTTTGTGTATTTATTCCGCAGTACCTGAGCATTGAGCCCAGGGGCATTCTACCTCTGAGCTACACTCTCGGGCCTGTTTTATTTTTTGTTTGGAAACAAGGTCCCACTAAGTTGCCGGGGGTCTCGCTACGTTGCTGAGGCTGGCCACAAACCTGCAATCCTCCCCTCTGAACCTCCCAAGCACTGGAATTACAGGTGTGCGCCACCAAGTCCAGCTGGCAGTAGGTATTTTATTTTATATTTTTTCGGTACTGGGGGTGGAACCCAGGAGCATTCTACCTCCAAGCTGCACCCCCAGTCCTATTTTTTTTATTTTTTGTTCTGAAACTGGGTCTCACTGAGTTGCAAAGGGTCTCACTAAGTAGCTGAGGCTGGCTGTGAACCGCGATCCTCCCGTCTCAGCCTCCCGAATGCTGGGATTATAAGCATGTGCCACCATGCCCAGCTTCCCATAATAATTTTTGTGTGTGTGTGGTACTGGAGATGGAACCCAGAGGCAACTTACCTCTAAGCTACATTCCCAGCCCTATTTTTTATTCTTTATTTTGAAACCGGGTCTCACTGAGTTGCAGAGGGCCTCACTAAGTACCTGAGGCTGGCCGCGAACGAGGATCCTCAGGTCTCAGCCTCCCGAATGCTGGGATGACAAGCGTGCACCACCACACCCGGCTGGTATTTTAGATTAGGGAAAGTCTTTCCAGTGGGGGTCACCTAAGCAGAGACCTGGGTGCAGTGGCCACTGAGGCCAGAGGAAAGGCATTCTTGGTAGAGAACTTCAAAGTGCTAGGAATTTTGAGGCCTGGAAGGGTCTTCGTGGCCAGAGCAGAGTGAGCGAAAGAGAAGCTGGCGAGGGCTGGTCCTGCGCACCTGCCACCCCACGCTCTCTGTACCTAGCGGGCATCTCCAGACACACTGGGCTTATAGGCATGTGCCACCACGCCCAGTGATGATGTTGTTTTTGTTGTTGCTATTTATGTCAGCCGTTTTTGATATTTTGGAAAGGCCACATGATACATTACCGATGAAAACACACAATTTCCACATCTACGTCTAGATCTACCCGTGCCTGGATTCAGAGAGGAGCCTGGCACTGGTGGGGCAGCAACTCCCCGTCACTTAACTAGAGACCAAGGAAGCGGAGCGGGGGTGATGAACGCCTTTGATTCTGGATTCGTTTCCAGCAATAGTGGCCCCCATGCCAGGCCAGTTTAAACACAATCATTCGCAGGATGAACACGAAGTCGTCTAGTTCCCAGGGCAGGGGATTAGGAGCCCATAATCCTTACCATCCATGAAGAATGGCTACCAAACCGTGCCAGGCCCGTGCGTTCCTCTGAGCCGTACAACACTCTCTCTCTGGAGAAGGAGGCTGAGGCCCAGAGGAGGACGGTATTTCCTTGAGGACACACAGCCCCGGGCTCCCACCTGCGCTCACGGCTCTGCTCAGACTCCCTCTGCTTTCCTGTTCTCATCTCAAGGAAGCAGGACTCTTCCCAGACAGGGAGCGGGCAGGCTCGTTCCATCTCCTCTGAGGCTTCCAGAGGGCTGGCGGATGAAAGACTGGTCTGTGGGCCTCCGCGTCCTCTCCTTGTTCTCTGAGCTTTGACATAAAAGCAGAGACAGTGGGCCCCATGGACTGGGTCGGGGCCAGAGAGAACCGAGACGCCATCCGTGAGGGTGTCATCACTGAACGTACCCCGCATGCCATCTTCTGTGCATCTCCCACTGGGAAGAAGGCCACGCCTGTGCAGGGGCTGCCCTGAGTCTGTCTGTCTGTCCCCATAGCCCACAGTGTCCCGCCTCCCGGACTCCGCTTCACCTGATCTCCCGTGTCCAAGCAGTTTCTGTGGTTTCTCTATTTCTAGTTCCAGATCTGGTCTTGGAAATCCTTGTTCAAAACATTATCTCGTCCCTCTGTGGAGTTCAGGATGGAAGTCCAAACTCCACACTCGGGGGTAGATACACCCACAATGGGCCTGGACTCCTCCGGGACCCCACCTTCCCTTCCTCACCTTCCTCTTCCATATTCTTTCCAAACCCTGGGTACCAGGACACACCTGTTCTCACCTGTCCACCTCTGCTCAACCCTGCCCCCCACACACACTGGAGAAAGATGTTTTCTGCATTTAAATATGCATCAAAAATTCTAACCTGTTTTAAGAAGGAAAAGAATATAAAACTAATATATGAAAAGAAAGGATACCTATCCATCCACTGTCACCACTAAAAGAATGAGGGAGCGTCCTACAGAGTAGAAAAGACACTTGTAATAGTGTCTTCAGCCAAGGACTTATATTCATAATACATAAAGAACATGTACTAACTAATAAGAAAGGGGTGGGGTGGGAAGCCTAATATCAGAGGAGAAAAAGACTTGGAGGGACACTTCAACCACAGAGAAAAAGCAAAGGGCCCCACAAACATATAAAAAAAACTTGCTCTTTACCCCTCAGGGCTCTGCAAATTAAAACCACAATGTTATCAGCCGGGCACAGTGGCACACACCTGCAATTCCATTATTGGGAGGCTGAGACAAGAGGATCACAGGTTCGAGAGCAGCCTCTCTCAGAAATTTAGTAAGACCCTCAGCAATCTGGCCAGATCCTGTTCCCAAATAAAAAAGTAAAATATGGCCAGGTATATCGCTCAGAGGTAGAACGGCCCTGGGTTCAATCCCCGGTCCAAAAGGAAAAAAAAGTAATATAACACCATCTTATCCCTGGGAATGGAAACGAATTCAAATTAAAATGACAGAAAATATCAAATGGATATGTTGCTTGAAGGCGCATACCCTTCTGGAGGGAGTGTTAATTGGTACGACCAGTTTGAAAATCTTCTTGGCAGCATCCAGGAAAACTCGGCATATGCGAATCCCACGGCCCAGACGTTCACTCCTAGGTCAGACCCAGCGCTCTCCAAAAGACATGCACGAGGGCGTCGCAGCAGTGCCACCCAGAAATGGAAAGGCCAGCGTCCCCTAACGGGAGGCCGAGGGAACAGATGATGGTGTATTGTGCAGCGATGGGGACGCAGAAGGTAAATCGCAGAAAACACCACGGCCCTCACGGTATTCTCAAGCAAGAGACGGGACCCACGAGGATGGGAAAAAAGACTGTAGAAAACCAGCAACGATATCTACGGGGCCCAGGGCTAGTTGGGCTTTGCCTGGGTGTGGCTGGAGGGGACCTTTGGGGACTTCTAGGCTGGACTCTGTTGCAGGATTCTGGTTAAACAGAGAGATTTGTCTTGTGAAAATGTATAAAGCTGTGTGCTCATCTGATATATTTAGGATACTAAAAATACTGCCTGTGAGGTCTGGGTCAAGTCTTTCCCAGGTGGTACAAGCTCCCCCCCCCATTCTTATTTTATTTCACTTTCTCTGTGTCTGCCTGGGACCACCAGGGTGTGCTTATTAGGTATCTGTCTCCTGGAAGGCCCCGTTATCTCATCCGCTCTCTGATTCACGCAGCCATATAGGAATTGCTCGGAAAATGCACGTTTGAGTAAAGCTAGTATTGTGGGAAAGAGAGTGTTAAATGCAGATTAGCCAGAGTTTCCAGCCCCAGGACCTTTACACATGCTGATCCCATCGCCTGGAGCATGCCCTGTTGGCTTGTCTCATCTGCATCCATCCAGCTCCCTGCTCAAAGCCCTTTATTAAGGATTTTTTCCTTGGCAGCCAAGCTCTGTGCAGTAACTATGGCTCATTCTTCAACCTCTTCTCCTGTTTTAGTTTTGTTCTTTTTATTTTTCTCATCTGGTGCATGGTCTATTTATTTATTTATTTGTATATACCTTTCCTCTCCTCGTTACAGAAAACTGAACCCCAGGAGGGCAGAGACTTGGCCAGTTTTCCTTCTGAATGCCACAGTGGTAGCTGGCACACTGTAGGTTCTCGGGAAGTATCTGTGGAGAGCATGTGTGAATTAATGAATCGGCAACTCTGGCCACTTTCCTGCTGCACGAGCTCTGGATGGAGAGCGGCATCTCTGAGCCTAACTTTCCCGTATCTGCAGAGTGGGTTAGTAATGGCCGCGACTTCTTGTCATGAGATCTGACTATGACGGTCCAGGAGAAGCCCTTTGCCGTCTCCTGGCACAGCTGTGTGTGCTCAGGAAACGGGAGCCTTTCCCATCTGCAGAACCGTCTGTCTAAGATGCACACCCGCTGCGTCTCAATGGCCTTGACGCTGGGAGCCTGTGGGGGGCGGTACTAGACTACCAGGGGCATTCTACCTCCGAGCTACATCCCCAGCCCTGTTTTCTTTTTTAATGCTGGGCGTGGAACCCAGAGGCTTTCTACCTCCGGGCTATACTCCCAGACCTATTTTATACTTTATTTGGAAACAGGGTCTCACTAAGTTGCTGAGAGCCTCACTAAGTAGCTGAGGCTGGCGTCAAACCTGTGTGATCCTCCTGTCTCAGCCTCCCAAGCGCGGGGATTACAAGCGTGCACCACCACACCCGGCTCCCAGCCCCATTTTTTTTATTCTTTATTTGGACACAGGGTCTCACTGAATTGCCAAGGGCCTCACTAAGTAGCTGAGGCTGGCCGTGAACCCTGATCCTCCTGTCTCAGCCTCCCGAATGCTGGATGCTGGGATTACAAGCGTGCACCACCGTGCCTGGCTAATGCTGGGCGCCTTTTGCAGATGGCTCTTTACTTCGCTCTGGCCACGGATGGTTTCCTTTCCACTGTAGCCCGTATGACCGGTAGAAAGCCTGGCAGGTGTTGGCTAGGAAGGAGTTAAGTTCACACGAGATCCAGACCTGGGCAGCAGCTGTCTGTCCCCTCTCACCTCGGTCTTTTCCGTGATGGTCAAGCCTTTTCTAGCTCTGATAAGTGCAGGGGCTGGTGTCAAATTATGTAACAGCGATTCCTGTTGCACTAATATGCAGTGTGTTCCTTCCCCAACCCTCCCAGGAAGGCAAATGCATCCCGGTCCCACAGAGGCTCACGGACCCCTCAAAGCCCATGCAGCAAAAGTGACCTCAGGGGTCGAACGTGGTGGCGCACACCTGTAATCCCAGGCACTTGGGAAGCCAAGACAGGAGGATGGTAGGTTTGAGGTCAGCCTCAGCAACCTAGCAAAACCCTGTTTAAAAATAAAAAGTAGCCGGGGGTGGTGGCACACGCTTGTAATCCCTGTGCTTAGGAGGTGGAGACAGGAGGATCAAGCAGGTTCGAAGCCGCTCTTAGGAGACCCTGTTTCCAAAAATAAAAAATAAAAATGTATAAAATAGGTCTGGGAGTGTAGCCCAGAGGTAGAAAGGTTTCCGGGAACCCCAGTACCACCAAAAGAAGAAGAAGAAGGAGAAGGAGAAGGAGGAGAAGGAGAAGAAGAAAAAGAAGAAGTAAAATAGGGATGGGGTGTAGCTTCGCGGTAGAATGCTGAGTTCAATCCCCAGCACCAAAAAAAAAAAAAAAAAAAAACCAAAAAACCAACCTGAGCATCCTGTGCGTCCTGGCCCCAGCATGCTCTGCATCCTGGCCCCAGCATCCTGTGCGTCCTGGCCCCGGCATCCCGTGCGTCCTGGCCCCAGCATCCCTTGTGTCCTGGCCCCAGCATCCCGTGTGTTCCTGGCCCCAGCATCCCTTGCGCCCTGGCCTCAGCATCCCTTGCGCCCTGGCCACAGCATCCTGTGCGTCCTGGCCCCAGCATCCTCTGCGTCCTGCCCCAACATCCCGTGCGTCCTGCCCCAGCATCCCCTGCGTCCTGGCCCCAGCATCCCATGCGCCCTGGCCCCAGCATCCTCTGCGTCCTGGCCCTGCCCTCGCTCTCTGTTTCCGCCGCAGCCCTGACTCCTCCCCCACGTCAGCACACGCCCCCCCCAGGCCCCGGCTGCCCAGTGAGGTCCAGGTGTCCCTGGCCCCGCGTCCTCCTCCCCTCACCTCTTCCTGAGTCCCACAGCCGCCATCGCCCATCTGCCCGGGTACGGCTGAGCCTGTGCATTCGCCGGAGGATCCGCGGAGCGACCTCCAGAGAACCGGAGCCGTCGTCTGGACAGAGTCCTCCAGGCTCTGCCCTTCGGGCCCTCGCAGCCCTGGGCAGCCGAGTGGGCGGCCAGCCCCGCCCCAGGCCGCCCCCGCCCAGGCTCCCGCCGCCTCCTTCCTCACAGCAGGAACTGGCCAGCTTTCTGTAGAGTCGGAGGTAAATATTGAAGGCTTGGAGGGCCATGAGAGTTTCTGTACGACCTCTCCGCTGTCACTGGGATGAAACAGGTAATAATAGGTAAGTGAGCGAGGGTGGCTGCGTCCTCATCCAATCTCCTGCACAAAATCAGATGTCCAGGGGGATGGTTTTCCGGCAGAGTCGGCCCACTCCTGACCTAGATGGGGCCCCTCACCTCTGTGGATGAAGCTTCTCTCCGACACCATGACTACTTTCAAATCAGAAAAACAAAAAAACAAACAAAAATAAGAACCTGGAAGTGGTCAAGAAGCTTGAAGACTGCCTGAAAGGTGTACCAGTCACATCTGCTCGCCTTTCATTGGCTAGAACCTGGTCACATGGCCACTCTCACTGCAAAGGCCTCTGGGAAATGTAGTCTTTAGCTAGGCAGCCGTGCTAAGCTTCAGAGGATTCTGTGAGGAGGAGGAGGAGGAGGAGGAGGAGGAGGAGGAGGAGGAGGAGGAGGAGGAGGAGGAGGAGACTGGACAACTGGGAACCACTGATTGCCTGGGGCACAGTCTCAAGCCTCTGGACCTGCCCAGCTCATCTCTTCTTTCTTGCCCACCCGTTACTTACCCACCCGTTACTCATCCAGAAGGACTTATTTATTTATTTATTTATTTATTTATTTATTTATTTGCAGGTCTGGGGATGGAATCCAGGGGCATCCGACCTCTAAGCTACACCCCCTGCCCTAATTTTTACTCTTTTATTTTGAAACCGGGTCTCAGTGAGTTGCAGAGGACCTCACTTAGTAGCTGAGGCTGTCTGCGAACTGTGATCCTCGGGTCTCAGCCTCCTGAATGCTGGGGTTACAAGCGTGCGCCACCACGTCTGGCTTAGAAGGACCTTTTTAGATTGCAAATATGATCATGCTGCTCTTGGGCTCAAGATTCTTCAGTGGCTCCCTGTGGCTTCTGGAATCATAAAGTCAGTCAACAAACACTTGCCCAGTCTCATTAGGTACTCTAGAGAACATGGCATTAATGGCGAGGGAATTTTAAAAAGGCAAAGCTTCTGCCTTTAAGGAACTTTTGCTGTAATGGGAGTCAACTAGAACCCTCTTTGATCAGCTCGCGATGGCATCGATGGCCTGAACCTTGCCTGGCTCTAACCCCACCTCACCCAGCCCCATCTGCAGCCTCAGCCAAAACGCACCAGACTCATCACGCTTTTGAGCCTTCGCCATTTGCTACTTTTTTTTTTTTTTGCGGTACTAGGGATGGAACCCAGGAGCATTCTACCTCCAAGTTACATCCCCAGCCCGATTTTTATTCTTTATTTTGAAACAGGGTCTCACTGAGTTGCAGAGGGCCTCACTAAGTAGCTGAGGCTGTCCTCGAAAAACGATCCTCCTGTCTCAATCTCCCAAATGCTGGGATGACAAGCGTGTGCCCCCACGCCTGGATACTCTGTCTTCTCTCTGTCACCCAGCGAGCGCCATGCCTCCTGAAAGAACCACCCCGAGCGTCATGTCCTCCCTGAGACCCCCTGGCTGCATCAGGCGTCTGAACTGGGCTCCACGGCCACGTCGCCGGCCACTTAGATCTGCGGCTGTCTTTTCACCAAACAGCCTGCAGGTCCCTCGGCAACAGGGGACTCCGGTGTCTTTCAATCATAACCCTAGGGCTTCACAGTGTGGTTTGTAAAGAACAGGGTTAAATAAAAATTAGGGAAAGAGGAAGGAAGAGAGGGGAGGAGGGATGAAGAGAAACAGAGAGAAAGAGGAAGGAAGGAAGGGAAGGAGGAAGAGAAGGAGATGTGTGTATGAACAGATGGATGGATGGATGGGTGACAGAAAGTAAGAAAGAAAGGAATGGGAAAAAGGGACAGAGAAACAAAGAAAAGAGTTGGATGCCCCCTGGCTCAAACCCTCTCATCTCCCATCTGGCTATGGGCTCTGCATTTTGACCATGAGGATGAAGAAATTAATAAAGTTTCTCCCAATATTCCTGAGTCTGAGAAATGCAAACTTACCACCAAGGATTCTGATTTCCCCTTTTAGATTCCTCCCCACCAGCGTTCCATCTTTCTTATTCCGATGCTTTATTTATTTCTATTTAATGATGATACAGCTCGCAGCCTTCTTTCCCCGCCCCCTTGCCCTTAAACTTGTGAATTTTTAATTCAGCAATGTAAACTTAATATTTTTTTGTCTCCCGGATCTGAAAGGTCAGGGACCCGACAGGCGGATGAGTGATAGATTACCCAGGCAGCGCGCGCCCGCCACGGTCCTGTGATGTGCTGGGTTATAATTGCAGAAACGGCTGCGTCCCCAGATCTGGGAAATGCGGTTTTACACTTTCTCAGACATCTTTAGGAAAGGGTGACAACAGATTTCACAAGTGGAGAGAAACAAGAAAATGAGATGGCTTTTTCCAGAAGCCGCCTGGGCAGGGAGGCTCCTCTCCTCCCGGGCCCTCGTGGGGGACTCGGCTCTCTTGCTCGCGTTTGGCAGGAGGCTGGGTTGTCAGCTCCAGCGGAGAAATAAGGCTTGGTGTCTTTCCACGATGATGGCCATTTATCAGGCATGGCACTCGGTGACTCAGGGGACTGGAAATGGGCTGTGGCATCGCCCATCTGAGGCCGAGAGAGTCGGAATCCAGCGGCAGCCTGGGCAACTCCCGCAACACCAGATAGAGTTCATGGAATCAATGTTCTCTTCTGCTAATATTTAGGAAGCGCCTTTTTTTTTGCCGGTCATTTATTTGGGCATTGGGGAGATGCACTCGGCATGTGTGGGCAGCTGTTTTCATACTGGATCAGAAAATGGAATCACCTGACTAGGTAAATTCTAGAGGGTTTAGGAAAGCTAAACAGAAACAAAAGAACCCTGGCTGGGCGTGGTGGCGCACGCTTGTCACCCCCGCGCTTGGGAGGCGGGGACAGGAGGATCGCGCTGGTTCCGAGCCAACCGCGCTGGCTTAGGAGACCCTGTTTCCAAATAAAAAATATAAAATAGGTCTGGGAGTGTAGCCCGGAGGTAGAAGGGCGTCCAGGAACCCCAGTACCACAAAAAAAAAAAAGACAACTGTGTGGGAGATGATGGGGTGGACAGGACTTTTTAGACACGGGTGGCCAAGAGGACCTTCCATACAGGTGCTGTCTGAGCTGAGACAGAAGCTGGTAAGCTGGTTCAGGGAAGAGGAAGGCTGGACACGGGATGCTTTTACAGCTTGAAGATGAACTTTAGTGAGAAACCACGGTGCATGGAGGTCCTTTCTATAAATCCCACCGGCACAAGCATCATGTATTTTTTTTTTTCCGTATGGTAGTGTACTGGGGATGAAACTCAGAGACATTCTACCTCTGAGCTATGTCTTCAGCCCTGTCTTATTTTATATTTTGAAACCAGGTCCCATTGCATTGCTAAGGATCTTTACTACGTCACCGAATCTGACCTCTAACCTGCGATCCTCCTGTCTCAGCCTACCAAGTACTGAGATTACAGGCGTGCGCCACCGTACCCGGCTTCAGGATTTCAATAATGCATTTTCTGTGATAGGAGACTCGTTCTAAGCAGGGACACCGACTGCACAGAGATGTCACTAGATTGTCGGATGGTGATGGTATGACGTACTGGGGCATTGAAATCCACAGTCTCTAACACCACGGAGCCCAGTGCCTCGTCGATCATTTCCCTACCTATGATCTCAGTAAAACCCCATCCCCATTCCTTGAAGTAACCCTTGTGCCCATTTTATGGATGAGAAAACTGGGTTTCTGTGATATGCCCAAGCTTCAGTGATATACCCCTCTTGACAAGCAAGAGGCAGTGCTGGAGTGGAGGTCCAAGCACGTTGGCTCTGGGGTCCCTTCTGTTTCTAGGCTTCTTGTCTCCTGAATCTCAACCTATAATGGAAAAGGCTGATACTAAAAAAGAGTAGAATCCCAATGTCAACACTATTTATCTTGAGCTCCGTGGCCCTGGCCAGTTCCTTTCCTTCTCTGGCTCTTGTTCCTCATTTGTAACAGGGTGATAATAGTGATGGTTTTATTTCATGTGGAAAGATCAGAGAGAAAGGCTTTGGAGTTTCCTGGTTAAGAGTACATTAGAGCCGGGCATGGTGGCACACACTTGTAATCCCAGCATCTGGGAGGCAGATACTGGAGATCGTGGTTTGAGGACAGCCTCAGTTACTTAGTGAGGCCCTTCACAACCCAGTGAGACGCTGTTCCAAAACATAAAAATACTAAAAAGTAGGACAGGGGGTAGCTCAGAGGTACAATGCTCCTGGGCTCCATCTTAGGTACCACAAAAAAGTAGTACATTAGAGAAACACAAGCTCAGGTTCCAGCTCTGCTGTGTACCTGCTGAATAACTCTAGGCAAATACTTCGAGTCTCATTTCTTTTTGAGCAAAATGGAAAGAATAAGTAAAGTCATTGTGAGAATCATGGGTGATAAATGCATATAAGCTATCTGGTACCTAACAAAGCTCAAAAAACAGCATCATCATCATCGACACCACCACTATCTCCATCATCATCATCACAATCGCCACCATCATCACAACTATTATCAGCATCATCACAATCAATACCATCATTACCACCATCATCAGCATCAGCATTGCCAGCAGCAGCAGCATCAGGATCACCATCTCCATCATCATCGGTATAATTACAATCAATAGCATAATTACCACCACATCACCATCAGTATCAGCAGCATCATCGCCATCAGTATCAGCATCAGCATCATCAGTATTAGCATCATCAGCATCAGCATCAGCAGCATCATCACCATCATTATCAACATCATCATCACCATCAGTATCAGCATCACCATCAGTATCAGCAGCAGCATCACCATCAGTATTAGCAGCAGCAGCAGCAGCAGCAGCAGCACCATCACCATCAGTATCAGCAACAGCATCACCATCAGTATCAGCAGCAGCATCACCATCAGTATCAGCAGCATCATCACCATCAGTATCAGCAGCATCATCACCATCAGTATCAGCATCATCATCACCATCAGTATCAATATCAGCATCACCATCAGTATCAACATCATCATCACCATCAGTATCAGCATCACCATCAGTATCAGCATCACCATCATCAGTATCAGCATCATCGCCATCAGTATCAGCATCCGCATCATCAGCATCAGCAGCATCATCACCATCAGTATCAACATCATCATCACCATCAGTATCAGCATCACCATCAGTATCAGCAGCAGCATCACCATCAGTATTAGCAGCAGCAACAGCAGCAGCAGCATCATCGCCATCAGTATCAGCATCCGCATCATCAGTATTAGCATCATCAGCATCAGCATCAGCAGCATCATCAGTATCAACATCATCATCACCATCAGTATCAGCATCACCATCAGTATCAGCAGCAGCATCACCATCAGTATTAGCAGCAGCAACAGCAGCAGCAGCACCATCACCATCAGTATCAGCAGCAGCATCACCATCAGTATCAGCAGCAGCATCACCATCAGTATCAGCAGCATCATCACCATCAGTATCAGCAGTATCATCACCATCAGTATCAGCATCATCATCACCATCAGTATCAATAGCAGCATCACCATCAGTATCAACATCATCATCACCATCAGTATCAGCATCACCATCAGTATCAGCATCACCATCATCAGTATCAGCATCATCGCCATCAGTATCAGCATCCGCATCATCAGTATTAGCATCATCAGCATCAGCAGCATCATCACCATCAGTATCAGCAGCAGCATCACCATCAGTGTCAGCAGCATCATCACCATCAGTGTCAACATCATCATCACCATCAGTATCAGCAGCAGCATCACCATCAGTATCAATAGCAGCATCACCATCAGTATTAGAATCATCACCATCAGTATCAGCATCAGCATCAACATCAGTATCAGTATCATCATCACCATCAGTATCAACATCAGCATCATCAGTATCGGCATCATCAGCATCATCATCACCATCAGTATCAGCAGCAGCATCACCATCGGCATCATCAGTATCATCACCATCAGTATCAGCATCATCATCACGATCAGTATCAGCATCAGCATCAACATCGGCATCATCAGTATTATCACCATCAATGCCACCATCATCACCATAAATATCACCATCAGCATCAGTATCACCATCTCCATCATCATCAGTATCATCACAATCAATACCATCATTACCACCATCACCACCATCAGCATCAGCATTGCTATTGACATCAGCAGCAGCAACATCATTATAAGTTATCACCAGCATCACCAGCATCAGCTTCACCATCACCATCGGCATCATCATCATCCCCACAATCATTACTATTAGCAGCAGCAGCATCACCATCACAACCATCATCCCCATCGGTAGCAGCAGCGGCCCAGTCAGCCACAACATCACCATCATCCTTATCTCCATCACCATAATTATCACCGCTGCCATCACCACCATCATCACTATTAGCAGCAGCAGCAGCACCGCCATCATCATCAAACACCACTGGATTTCCATCATGATTATCACACCATAACCATCAGCACCATCATCATCACCACCATCAACAGATCACCACCACCACCATTATTACCACCACCACGAGCAGCAGCCTCAGCATCACTGTCACCACCATCGAACACCAACATTATTTCCATTATAAACATTACCGCCTTCGCCATCAGCACTCATCAATATTAAGTGCCACCTCAGCTGAGGATCAGAGCCCAGATCCAAATATTTGCTATTATAACTGAGTAGCCTCGCTGACTGAGAACCCCTTTTGAACTTAGTGTAATACCTGAGAGAAACTTGGCCACGAAACCCCATTTCCACTCATTTCTTAATTCAGCCATCACTCACTGAGCCTTCTAGGAGGTGCCAGGCTCCCGGGACCCGGCCTTGAGTAGGCAGGGACGTAATCCTCGCCCTTGTGCAGCTCCCAGGCTAGGGGGGAGCCTGGGAGTAAACAATTAAGTCAACAAATCAATGTTCTAATTACAGGTTGCAGTGTTATTTAATTAGAAAGGGTGATTAATGGCTCCTGGACTGGGAGGGACTTTTCAGAATGCGCAGTGCCTCGGAGGTGACAGGCACACGGAGTCCTTAAATCAACAAAACACTGGCACGCAGTCAAAGAGCCTCTCTTGGGGGCAGGGGAGAGGCGCCTATCAGAACCTGCTGCACCTGGCTTTGCCTTCAGCATCCTGCACACCTGCAGTGCAAGTTAGGAGAGCCCCGTTGCCCAGCTCCAGCCCCGATGGGGGGAGAGAGGAGCCAGAGAAGACAGTGAGCATCCTTGGTGGCCCGGGGGATGCTACGTTAAGTAATGTTTATCAAGAAGCATTAACTTTCTGGAGGTGGTGGTGCACACTTGTAATCCTAGCGTCTGGGAGGCTGAGACAGGAGGATCGTGGTTTGCAGACAGCCTCAGCTACTTAGTGAGGCCCTCCGCAACTCAGTGAGACCCTGTTTCAAAATAAGGAATAAAAAATAGGGCTGGGGGTGTCACTCGGAGGTGGAATGCCTCTGGGTTCCATCCCCAGTGCCGCAAAAAAGAAAACTTATTGCTGCTTCAAATAAATGGAAGACGTCAAAACATGTGTGGTGAGCTGGGTGTTCACTAAAAAGTCACTGCTTCTTGGAAGCCTTCTGGGATTTCTTCCTTTGGCTGAGGGCCATCAAGGATTGAGAAAGAGATGCAGAAAAGGTTTTGGGAAACTGATTTGAGCTTGCCAGATCACTTTCTAACCTGTAATCTTCTCTGAGCCTCCCTTTACTTATCTAGAAACTTGGCCCTCCCTCTGATGAGAATGCCATCCTTAATCAAACTTTAGTCAGGCTCCTCTGGGCCCCTTGTCGGCCTGGCATCCGTGGCCTGCCAAGCCCACCCACAAGTAGCAAACACTCTTGCTCAGCCGTTGAGCTAGCGTCCCCTACTGCCTTGAGACCTGGTCTAATTCTCCTAGTAATTTTCCACCCACGGACTTGCCTGGCCTGCCTCTGCTCTAAACCCCCGGCTGTCCGGGCTGTAGCCAGGGTGGAGCTCGATTCCCTACCAAAGACACCACTCTTTTCTGTAGCAGGAGCTCCCGTAAAATCTGTCCTGCTGTTTCACCAAGCGTCTGATGTAACTTCTGATGCCTCTCAAGATGAAAAAAAAAAAAAAAGTTTGATAAACTTGCCAAACCCAGGACTGGATGGTCAGCTTATGTGGAGAGATGTTATATGAATGAATGAATGAATCAATCAATCAATCAATCAATCAAGGGCTGACTCTTGGCAATCTTGCCCGAGGAGCTTGAGGGTCCACGGATGAATGAAGCCACACATCCTGGCACCCACGCGGCTCCCTCCCGTTGCAAGTGGGTGGAAGTCAACATCATCGTAAGAAACAGAGAGAGGAACGGAAGTTTCCAGCATGCTGACCACTTTGAAGGGTAGGTGCACGGCCCCCCGGCTCAGACACCACCTCCTGGGCGAGGAGGAGGCTGTGCTGAATCCTGGGACAAAACGGGGAGCCCCCGCATAGAGGAGGAAGGCGTGTGTGAGTTCTTGGCTAGCCCGCGTGGAAGCATCAGGCTGAGAGGAAGCTGCCGTCTTTAATGGGTTCAGAATGATCAGATGAGTTGGGCGTGGTGACGTGGCGCCGCCTAGAATCCCAGTTCCTATTGGGAGGCTGAGACGGGAGGATCACAGGGTTGAGACCAGCGTGCGTGCACACGCACACACACACACACACACACACACACACACACACGCCCCTTAGTAAGACCCTCAGCAACTTAGTGAGATACTATTTCAAAATAAAAAATAAAAAGGGCTGGGGGGTGGCTTTGAGGTAGAATGCTTCTGGGTTCAACCCCCAGGACCAAAGTGTTTTGTTTTTTTGGTTTTTGTTTTTGATTTTTTGTCTTTTGTGGGTTTTTTTTTTTGGGGGGGGGGTTCTTTTTGTTTGTTTTGGTTTTGGTTTTGGTTTTCTTTGTGGTACTGGGAATTGAACTCAGGGGCATTCTACCTCCAAGATACACTCCCAGCCTTATTTTTTTTTTATTTGAAAGAGGGTCTCACTAAGATGCAGAAGGCCTCACTAGGTAGCGGAGACTGGTCATGAATCTGCGATCTTCCCGTTTCAGCCTCCCAAGTACTGGGATTACAAGCATACATCGCCATGCCCAGCTAACACCAAAGTTCTTTTAAAAAAGGAAAAATGACTTTGAACCTGAGAGTCCCTGAAAGCGCCCCACACTTCCCAGTACACTCCGAGAGGCGCTGATTGAACCTAAAGAAGTCCAAGGGCTTCTGAATGCGTCGGATAACCAGGTTAAGGCTGACCCACCCTGCCAGGTAGACCCGGGGCCCCGCCACACTCTACCTCCCTGTGGCAGCATATTAAAGGCTGAGGAGCCACTGGTTTCCCGGGACTCAACATGAAGAGAAGGAATACCCAGTGGGCGGGACTCAAGGTGATGGGGCCCCGGTGTGGGGTGGGAGGCCCTGGCCATAGCTCTCCTCCTGGTGCCCTAGGAAATTCCATCCATGTCCATTGCTTGGCAGGCCCAGTGTTGCTGTGAACCAGGTGCACCTGCTGGAAGAGCTCACGGAAGGTCCAGGGTGACTTCCCCTAGGACTGGTTCTCAATTACAAATGCACTGACCCACCCCACCAAACAACGGGGCTCAAATATGAAGCTATAATTTCTACATAGACATCCATTTCACCTCCAAAACATCAGGTGTGTGTTTGTGTGTTACTAGAGATTAAATCCAGGGGCATTATATTTCCAGGCTACACCTCTAGTTCCCCCCTTTATTTTTCTAATTTTTTTGTGGTACTGGGGTTCCTGGAAGCCGTTCTACCTCCAGGCTACATTCCCAGACCTATTTTATATTTTATTTAGAAACAGGGTCTCTTAAGCCAGCAAGGCTGGCTTCGAACCTGTGCCATCCTCCTGTCTCCGCCTCCCAAGCGCGGGGATTACAAGCATGCGCCACCATGCCTGACTATTTTTCTAAATTTTGAAACAGGGTCTCAATTTGTTGAAGGTCTCACTAAGTTGCTGAGGCTGGCCTCAAACCTACAATCTTCCTGTCTCAGCCTCTCAAGTACTGGGATTACAGACATGTGCCACCATGCCTACCTGAATCATTGGGTTTGGGGGGAAAAAAAAGCCATTTGTGAGAATTTTGCTGGTCAACATGTGAGGCCTCTCCTGTAAGGGCAGGCCTCTGTCCCAGGCCTCGGTAGGCTCAGCGAGTTCACCCGGTGCCCCGGTGTTCAAATCCCTACTTGGCTATTTTCCTTTTGGCCCATTTGCCTCTAAAACTTCAATTTTCTTTCTCCAAAAAAATATTTGGAATCCGGGCATGGTGTCGCATGCTTGTAATCCCAGCATTTGGGAGGCTGAGACCAGAGGATCGCAGTTTGCGGACAGTCTCACCTACTTAGCGAGGCCCTCCACAACTTAGTAAGACCTGGTTTCAAAATAAAGAATAAAAAATAGGGCAGGGGATGTAGCTCAGAGGTCAGATGCCCCTGGGTTCCATCTCTAGACCCACAAAAGAGTTCTCTGTATCAAGTGTACCATTTTCAGCTGATTTAACCACAGATTTCTGGATCTCGTGCTGAGTATCAGGTATTTGAAGAAAATCTTTCTTCCTTCCTTCCTTCCTTCCTTTCTTTTTCCTTTCTTTTATTTCTCCTTGTTTGCTCACTGATTGGCTGGCTGGCTTTTGTCTTAATTTGGTACTGAGGATTGACCTACAGGGGCATTCTATTCCTGAGGTACACCCTCAGCCCAATTTCATTTTATTTTTTTGTTTAGGAACAGAGTCTCACTATATTGCTGGGGCTGACCTTGAACCTGCGATCCCCCTGTCTCAGCCTCCCAAGTACTAGGATTACAGGTGTGCACGACCACGCACGGCAAAGACTGCATTGTGTAGAGGAGGTGAAGTCAGGCTGTGGTGGGGTATCAGTGTCCCTGGATCCCAAGGCCCTGGCCCCAGGCAATGGAATGCTGTCTTTTCTTACCAGTTTCTCAAGTTTAAGCTGGTCTGAACTTTCTTCCCAGAAAAGGAGGAAAGGGTAAACAGAGAGAGAGAGAGAGAGAGAGAGAGAGAGAGAGAGAGAGAGAAGAAAAGCAGATAAACATAGAGGTTGAGAGAGGAAAAAAAATCACCTCTGTGAGCTCTAGATTTACTGAACTCCCTCCAAACCCAGCATCATAGCTACAGAGAAAAACAAAACAAAATAAAACAAAACAAAATATGCATTGCTTGGCTGCCAGAAGAGACAGGCAGCTGCTAAATTAAGGAGGTATTACCCGGGATGGCGGAAATGATTACGGCATTTAGCATCAGAGAGAAAGCAAATACTCTTCCCACATAAAAAAATACTAAAGCTAATTTAATTGGGAAAGAGGTGGCAGGGAGGGGCCGGGAGGGGCCAGGCAGGCCCCTGAGAGGGCAAGGGAAGGCTGGGCAGGAGGCAGACTTAGCCAAATCAAGCCTCGGAGGAGGGAGGGCTGGGCTCCCCGCTGGGCCTGGACAAACAAGTCCTTGTCAGCTTTGGCTTTCCGAAGGTGAGAGAGAGATGGGCAAACAGCTCTCCCCCAGCTGGCAGCCCTGGAGAGAGGGATCGATAGGCCAATATCACCGAGCTAATTCAATCAGATCTCAGAGGGGCCGGCTCCTTTATAGCCCAGGACCAGCAGAAGATTGGCATGCGGGCTGGGTCGCTCTCAAAGACCTGGCCCGGTCTCTGGCCCCTGCTTCCATAGCTGAGGTTTTTCTGCCTTCCCGTGTTCTCCCTCCCACCACCCAAGGAAGACCATCACACTGTTTGGAAACCCCAATGATAATAAAAATAAAGCCGGGCGTGGTGGCGCACGCTTGTAATCACCGGGCTTGGGAGGCGGAGACAGGAGGATCGCGCGGGTTTGAAGCCAGCCGCGCTGGCTTAAGAGACCCTGTTTCCAAATAAAAATGTAAAATAGGTCTGGGAGTGTAGCCTGGAGGTAGAAGGGTTTCCAGGAACCCCAGTACCACCAAAATAAATAAATAAATAAATAAATAAATAAATAAATAAATAAATAAATTCGGTAGTCTCAGGCTGAGAAGCTCTGAGCACCTGACTTCAAGCTCAGCACCCTCTTCCTTCATTTCGTCCTTGAGAAAACGCCCTGTCACGGGCGCACTGATGACCACCACGTTCCAGATGAAGATGCCGAGGGTCAGGGTGGTAAGGGGACGGCGCAAGCGTCCCGCAGCTGGTGATGTGCGAGTCGGAATATGAATCCAGGCTTCCGGGAATCCCGGTCTGTTCGTCTTGACCGCTGGTCCTGAGACGGTCCGGCCAAATTGGACTTCTATCAGCTTTAACCCACCAGGGCCGCGATGACAGGGATTCGTTCATCCCACACCGATGGAGAGCTTGAAGCCCGGCACAGAGTGGAAAATGGGAGACATGGTTGCTGCTCTCACACCAGAGGGGAAAAGACAGGAGAGTCAGGTGAGCAAGCAGCCAGACAGAAAACACGACAGGTACCTCGTGGGCAAAAGAGAACAGAGACGGAGAGTCAGGGAGGGCTTCCCAGAAGAGGGGCCCAGAGGGTGAGGAGCAGCCAGCCTGGGAGAGGTGGAGGGAGTGTTTGCAAAAGCCCTAAGTGGGGGAATAAGCCCAACGTTTAGGGGAGCAGGAAGGAACCCTGGAGCAGAGAGAGGCAGGAGCCGGTGGGGCAAAGTCATGCGGGAGCCAGAGGGTGAGTTTCAGACGGGGCAAACGGTTTCTCAGAATTATAATGCAGATGTGTGAGGACCTTGCCAGCCCAGAGACCACGCCCCTGGCCATACAGCCCTGGCCGGCTGGCAGAGGGCGGCACCCTGGGGACAGGCGCCACGTCTCTCGGATCGGCCATTATATCCCCAGTTCTCAGTCCTGGGTCTGGCACATGTGAAGCACCCACTGGATGTTTGTTGAACGAATGCACAACACTACAAGGAGAACTAGATAAGAACTTGGCATCTATGGAGCGCCTATGGTGTTCAAGGCACCCTGAGTACCTCAGTGAGCCCAGCAGGCCTTGGGGGCGCCTCTGTCTCTGTAGGATTCTCAGCTGTACCGACCCTCCCACTCCAACCCGGTCAGCCCCTTCCCCGACTCTCCCACGAGCACCATTCCTCTCCTGCTCTTGCCTGGATCATCCCCTACCCAGATCATAGCCCATCTTTTTGGCTGCTCAAATGAATTCCTTAGATAGTACCAAGGATGGTTCGTCTGTGGCTTCTGTACCACCG
The DNA here is from genome assembly GCF_963383645.1 of Muscardinus avellanarius. NCBI lineage: Eukaryota > Metazoa > Chordata > Mammalia > Rodentia > Gliridae > Muscardinus > Muscardinus avellanarius. The sequence continues at coordinate 20,025,689 of NC_137807.1, forward strand.
CTTCCTATCCCGTGGCCACAGCAGACATGACTAATCCATCACCGATGTTTCTTTTGCTGCGACCAGAGGTGCCACTGGAAAGCTTTCCCGTATGCAGCACTCAAGTGGCCATGGCCAAGAAAAGCAAAATTTGCGAGTAAGACGGAACCTATCTGCCGCTTCTCAATGCCACAGACCACAAGGGATGTTTCCAGCTGGGCCCTGGAGATCTGCTGTGCACCAGATACATAGGACGAGTTCAGGATCCCGCGGTCCCACGTACGGGTTGAGCACCTCGAGTAAGAGTCGCTGCGGCCCGTCTCACTGTCCTCCTCTCTCAGATGGAGGATGGCTCGCATCTTACAAGAGGGAACCTTTCCAGATACCACTGCTTTTTATACCTGCTGTGGAAGGAAAACCAGACAGCGCCTTGGTATAATCGTGTCTAAACATGAAGTCACCAGGCTCTGCGTAAGGAGACTGGAGGATTAGTTCTAGGCGCGCAAGAATTAAATACACCGAGTTAGGATATTTTTTTAGGCTGTCCAAGACTACGTTTGCTTTACCCTGGTTCCTAAGTTTACTACTCTTTAGACAGTTACCCTATTTACCCCTTCTGAGGGAGAGCAGCGTCCAGTGTTATTCTCTCCCCCTCTCCCTTCATAATGTCTAAGCGCCTGGGGGTTCTTTAATAAGTGTGGACTGCTTCGATTGCTTGGGCACAAATAAAGTAGATAAGGCAACTCCATAGCTTGATGTTCCCAAACTCACCAGAAATGGAACCCCTTGAGGGTGCCCTGCGGCACCCCGGAGGGACTGCCCCCCAAAGCCTTCTGTCTCGAGTGAGTGTGGAGCATCAGACTGTATTTTAAGACCTGCCCTTGTCTCATTCCCAGCCATGTCCCCACTACCCAGCCTTCAGCCAGAGGTGCCGCACACTCGTTTAAAATGTGTGGGAGAGCCGGGCGTGGTGGCGCGCGCTTGTCATCCCCGCGCTTGGGAGGCGGAGACAGGAGGATTGTGCAGGTTCGAAGCCAGCCGCGCTGGCTTAAGAGACCCTGTTTCCAAATAAAAATATAAAATAGGTCTGGGAGTGTAGCCCGGAGGTAGACGGGTTTCCAGGAACCCCAGTACCACCAAAAAATACATAAAATAAAATGTGTGGAGGAGACAGGGCGGCAGACGCAGACACCTTGAGCGCCCCACAGCAGGCATCCTGCGTTTCAAAGCTAGCCATGCCCGCCCTGCTCTCGCTGGCTCTCTGGCTCGGACACAATTATGTTGTAAGAGCAATTAGCAACCTTTTAAGCCTGATTGCCAACTCCCCCATTAATCACTTTGCAATTATAAACCCCAAGTCTTCAAAACAACTGGTCCCAGACGACCACTCAAGAGAGATCTGCTAATAACCTTCCTTAGTCTGGAAATGTCTGCCCCTTGGGCGAAGTCTCGGGGTCACCGAGGGACGGACAGGCCACAGATACAAGCATTGCCGGACGCAGGAATGGGGACCCCAGAGGAGGGGGTGAAGAGTCGCCCTTCATGGGGGCCGAGGATGCCTCGGAAGGCGGCCTCCTCTTCCCCCGCCCCCGACAGCTCCTGCCCCATCACCGCAGCCAGCCTGGGCCATATATCTCCTCGTGTTTCCACAGAGCCGCTGTAATTCCACATTATGAACACACTCTCTCTAATTACTGCAGCTAATTAGCTCCTCGCATCCACCCCAGACGAGGCTTGGGACGCAGCAGCCCACAAGTCTTTGGACGTGGCTGGCTGCCTCCGGCCGCTGGCCGCCATTTGCCACCGCAAGGACACCCTGCGAGCTGACCCCCGTGTTTCCGGGAGGATGAAGGATGGGGGGGCCCGCGCGGTCAATGCGAGCCCCCGCTCCCCGCGGGCCACCTGCTGCGGGCGCCAGACAATTCAGACCTGAGTGCGGCGGCTAATTAAATCAATATAAGATAATGAACGGCAATTAGAGGTCCGGCTAGGCACATCTTCTCTTGTAAATACTGTTTCTCTCCCAACGGGGAGCTCTTTTTTTAATAATCTGTTTGTGTTTCATTTCCAGGAGCTGTAATTCCCCCAAGAAGCACTTGGGGAAAGCTATTTGTTTGCCTGTGTAATCGTCAAAGCATTCCGTGAGACTGGCTTGTTTTGTTTGTGGAGAGCCTGCTTCTGCCGGGAAACCGTGTGTGTCCCTCTCATTTGCGTTTTGAAAATTTCTCTTTTCTGCCTAAACTTCCTGATGTTGGCCCAGTCCTGGGAAGTTGCTTTTTCAGGGAATGAACGAGCTGTGAGCTCCATCCCTCCCCACCCACACCAGCTCCCTCTAGCTTTGGGGGGAGAGATGGACCAAACGGGTGAAAAAAATCCTTAAGAACTCACAGAAAGATTGGCGGAAGGCTGAGGTTGTCCATTCCACAGACGGGAAAACTGAGGTCCGTAGCAGCCCTTGGTGACCAGCAAGGTCACCATCCTCCTTTGCCCATTCAGACACCGCCTGGGTGTCCTGCAGGGTGCAGAGGAGGCCTGTGGGGGGCGCTGTCGGGAGCCCTCCGCCCTCACGGAGCTTGCAGATTTGTCTGGGAAGACAAGCTAAGGCGCTTATCAATTAAAGAGCAATTAAGTGTCTAATTGTGTGGTGCCAACAAGCTCGGAGGGCTCAGCAAAGGAAGAGCTCCTTCGGGGGGATGGAGTGGGAGGAGGAGAAGGCCAGGGCCGTCGCAGCGTGACTCACTTGGCCTCCCCTCGAATCCTGGTCCCTCGGCTCCACACTTTTACGTCTTTATTTGGAAACCCCTCAGCGCCGCAGAGTCACTGCGTCTGGGATAAAGAGAGCCGCACCTGCTCCCACCCCGCCTGAGTCCACTCCTGCGATCCCCGCTTGATAAATGGCCCCGGACATCCAGTTTTTCCCATCGGGAGACCTTGAACTTGAGTGTGTGTGTGTGTGTGTGTGTGTGTGTGTGTGTGTGTTACTGAGTGCTGAATCCAGGGGCATTATACCTCCAAGCTACATCTGCCCCAGCCCCAAGAACTCCCCCTCAAATTTCCCTGTCTCTGCTGTGTTATTATTTGTTTGTTTGTTTGTTTTTGAAACAAGGTCTCCTAGATGTCTGAGGGTCCTGCGACGTGGCTGAGGTCGGCCTCACATGCACGATCCTGTCTCTGTCTCCCAAGTACTGGGATCACAGGCATGCACCGCCACATCTGGCTGACCTTAATTCTTTTTCTCATACCGTCTATACCCATTTACCGAGATGGTGTGGCTAGCTCTAGACTTGGCCCATCAGGCTCCATCACGACTGCCACTCCCCGGGTACCAGGCGCCAGCCCTGATCCCACCTGGATTCCTGCACCATGCACCCTCTTGGTGCTTCAGATGCCAGCCACCGTTCCTATCCAATCCAACCCTGTAACCAGGGCTTCCCAGACCACTGTCCTATTAACCATTTCAAGAGAAACGTAAAACACTTTGACTTCGGCCAGCGGCACCTGCAAGGTCTGTGGTTCTTCCTTCTATTTTTGCCCTGGTTTTTTTTCCATCTCTACCCTCTTTTAATACATACCCAGCTTGGGCTTCATCTGACTCCCTAAACACACACTCCCTGTTACATCCCAAGCCACTGTAAGAGCTCTTTTTCCCACTGAGAACTCCTCCTCAAATTCCCCTATCTCTGTCCTGGTTGGTACCTAGTCTTCTCTTAGACATTCACGTAGGAAGCACCTCCTCCAGGAAGCTTTCTTGTCCTTCCCCCACTTGGGGCTTGGTGAGAGTTTGACAGCTTTCTGCAGCTGAGTTTGACAGCCACCTGGGCTAACTGTTATCATCACAGAATTTACCAAATTGGGCATCATCACTGTCTGACCATTTTCCGCTCTCGCCCACTGGGATAAGAATTCCTTGGGGTCAGTGGCTCCCTCTGTTCTTCATTGAAACCCCCGCGGTGGAGCACACAATTGATGTTTCGTGTGTACTCGCTAAAAGGGTATTGAATAAAAGGCCGATAGTTCTCTTAAAACCCACTGAATCCAACCCCATCCTCCTTCGGGGCAGAGGGGAAGAGGACCTCCCAGGTCTGCACAGAAAAACGGCAGTGGATTTGGAGATCAAAGTGGTTGTGACCGCTAATTCAGTGTCCAGTGGCCACATTCATTTGACAGCAATAAATAAATGGGGAGGGAATAGGTACCTTGGGGATCTAGAAATGTCTCCCACAAAAATATAGCTAGTGACCACAGAGGGGTTTTCTGGGAGTCGAAGTGGTCACTAAAGGCTTCCCGGAGGGTGGTGGGCAATGTTCTTGAAAAGAGTGAACTTTTGCTGGCCCAGAGAGATTAAACAACTTGTCCCAGGTGCACAGCTGCTCGATGCTGATGCCACAATTGTGCCCAGCTCTTCCTGATACCCTCTGCTTCTTTTGTGAAAAACACATCCCTATTCAAAGATGGCTTGAAATCTCCCAGACGTGTGCTGGCCGGGCATAGTTGACTGTCCTGTGAGGTTTGGAATAAGAGCTTTGGAACTGAATCAAGAATTTGAACCACTCATTCATTTTCCAGTCTGTGCTAATTAACTCAAGTTGTCAGTAAGTTAGAGATTAGACCAGGGCTGGGGCTACTGGGTGATTGAAAGTTATTTTTGAACATAAACACGTGTATTGGAACCTTCGGATTATGTCAGGGGCAGGTGGAACCAGGAACGTTTCTCAGAGTAGAGGCCATGAACCAGACCCAGAAGTGGGCTTCCCTCCCAACAAAAGAACTTGCGTGCAAGGGTTTCAGCACCGCGGACAGCTCCTGGGAGCGCACCTGGCCTTGGTCATTTCAGGACCGAGGACAGCTTCTAGGTGCCTGCTTCCTATGGCTGGCTTTTGCCAAAAAAAAAAAAAAGTATGCATAGTACAAGATTGTTTAATTATAAATTTGCTCAATTTCTTTTAAAAAGAAAGGGTCTTAGTGTTTACTTTTTTTTTTTGCAATACTGAGGATGGAACCCAGGAGTGTTCTATCTCTGAGCTACACCCCCTGCCCTATTTTTTTTTTTTTTTGGTGGTGGTGGTACTGGGGTTCCTGGAAACCCTTCTACCTCCGGGCTACACTCCCAGACCTACTTTTATACTTTTTTATTTGGAAACAGGGTCTCTTAAGCCAGAGAGAGTGGCTTCGAACCTGCGTGATCCTCCTGTCTCTGCCTCCCAAGCACGGGGATTACAAGCGTGCACCACCACGCCCAGCCCCAGGCTTATTTCTTATTCTTTATTTTGAAACAGGGTTTCACTGAGTTGCAAAGGGCCTCACTAAGTAGCTGAGGCTGGCCTTGAGTTTCCTCCTAAGCAGAGACCCCAAGACAAGCAATCCACTGGGTGGTCCCAGAGACCCACGGAGGAGCATACAGAAGGAAACGGAGGAGGGGTCGGTTAGAGGTTCACACTGGAGTCAGGTACCTCGGTGGGCAGCCGGAGCTAAGTCCTGCTGCTGGGTACCGGGGAGCTCAGAGCAGGGATCTGCCTGCCATGCCGTCTGAGAGCCGGGGGGCTGGACCACTTCTTCAGCATCTGCCCTCAGTTCTCAGATGCAGTTACTTCTGGAGGGTGAATTCTCAGCCACGTGAGAGCTGAGGATCCAGACAGCCACACACACAGTGGCATTTAACCCCCTCATCCTGGCAGTTAAGGTCCTTTACCATCTGACACCCTCCATCTCATCTCAGCATGTGGGGATCAGGGCAGCCCCAAGCTCAAGCCCAGGACATGGACGACAGGTGACCTGGGGGGGTCACTTCCTTCACTGGGATTCCAAGTAATGACCAGGACAGCCTGCCAGGGAAGGTTAGATTGGCTCAAAAATGGCCCCTCAAAGCTGCCCGTGTTCTAACCCCAGGACACCGCGAAAATTACCTTCCGTGGCAGGTGTGATTCAGTTAATAGTCTAGCGCCAGGCGTGGTGGCGCACACTTGTAATCCCAGCATTCGGGAGGCTGAGACAGGATGATCACGCAGGTTCGAAGCCAGCCTCTGCTGCTTACTGAGGCCCTTTGTAACTCAATTAGACCCTGTTTCAAAATAAAGACTAAAAGGTAGGGCTGGGAGTGTAGCTCGAAGGTAGAATGCCCCTGGCTTCCATCCCCAGTACCACAAAATAAATAAATAGGTTAATTATTTAAAATCTAGTGATGGAGAAATTGTCCTGTAATTGCAAGGTGAACTCAAAGGGTCAGAGCTGGTACAGAATGTACAAAGCACAGCTTATCCAAAATGCTTGGGGACACAAGTTTCTCAGCATTCAGATAATTTTCACAGACTTCACAGGGTGAGCGCCTCTCATCCAAAATCCTCAATCCAGCTGGGCGTGGTGGCGCACGCTTGTCATCCCTGTGCTTGGAAGGCTGAGACAGGAGGATCGCGCAGGTTCGAAGCCAGCCTCAGCTGGCTTAAGAGATCCTGTTTCCAAATAAAAATATAAAATAGGTCTGGGAGTGTAGCCCGGAGGTAGAAGGCCCCTGGATTCCATCCCCAGTACCACCAAGAGAAAAAAAATCCCCAATTCTAAGTGGTCTGAAATCTGACATTCTTCGAGTGCCAGAGATTCAGATGTGGCAGCGTTTGGAGTTTCCAGTTTGGGATGAGGGACGCTGTCCCCGTGGCAGTGGCAGGAGAGTGGCCGCGGAAGCAGAGGCTGGGATGACGCACCCAAGGCCCCATGAGCCGAGGAGGCTGCGGCCTCCAGACGCCGGGGAAGCCAGGAAAGGAGGATCCCTGCAGCCTCCCCAGGGAGCCAGCCCGCTGACGGGTGGGCTTTGCACATCTGGGCTTTAAAATGCAAGGCAATCAGTGTCTGCTGTGCTAAGCCAGTTAAGCTGGTGGCAATTTGTTACAGCTGCAACGAGGAACTAATACAGCTGGTGTCGGGGGACAGAGACTGGTTGTGTGACCTTGACCACTACCAGGTCACCCATCACCGATGGCCGGCCGGGGTGTTATGTGGGATTGCTCCAACTCCCACAATACTGCTTTGCCTCTCTGGAGGGGATCTGAGGAGTGGAGAATGTCCAGCACACCATGCCAGGCACGCAGTGGGGCCTCCATGGGACTTTAGTGGATGAGGCAGGGGAAAAGAGGAGAAGCCGTGTCCCCTCTGCTCCCAGGAGATGTCCCTAATCACCTCATCACCAGAGCCCGTAGGATCTGCAAACATGTAGTGTGGCCGGGTGTGGAGGCTCATGCCTATAACCCCACGACTCGGAATCTGAGAAGGGAGGACTGCAGGTGTGAGGCGGCCCAGCAACTTAGTGAGACCCTATTTCAAAATAAAAAACAGAAGGGGCTAATGATGTAGCTCAGAGGTAAAATGGCCCTGGGTCCAATCCCCAATAATATACACATGTGCACACATAATAAAAAGGTGATAAGTAGATAGATGATAGATAGATGGTAGATAGATGGATGGATAGATAGATGGATAGATAGATGGATGGATAGATAGATGATAGATGGATGGATGGATGGATGGATAGATAGATGGATAAATGGATGGATGGATGGATGGATGGATGGATGGATGGATGGATAAATGGATGGATAGATAGATAGATGATGGATGGATGGATAGATAGATGGATAAATGGATGGATAGATAGATAGACAGATAAATAGATAGATGGATAAATGGATGGATAGATAGATAGATAGATAGATAGATAGATAGATAGATAGATAGATAGCTGGCTTGCAATGTGTCCATGAGGAACACTGATGTATTTTAGCCTAAGATGCTGTCATCCCTGTGCTTAGCGGGCGGCATCATTTCATAGGCTAGGAAGCAGAGTTCCAAGGAGATTAAGTGACCCACTCAAAATCATTAAAAGAGCACGCAAGAGCCAGGCCCAACGGCGCACGCCTCTAATCCCAGTAATTAGGAGGCTGAGACGTGAGGATCGCAGGTTCGAGGCCAGCCTCAGCAGCATAGCTAGATTCTCAGCAACCCAGTGAGACCCTGCTTCAAAACAAGAACATTACAAAGGGTTGTGAGTGTAGCTTAGCGACAGAATGCCTCCAGGCTTAATCCCCAGCAGCGCGCGTGCACGCGCGCACACACACACACACACACACACACACACACACACGCACACACACAAGCAAGAGGAGCATAAAAGATTAGAAATACAACCCAGTGGTCCAGCCCCCAGGCCACTGATGGGTGCATCCCTGGCGGTTCTGGTTTCTGACTACATCTCGGGTTCATGCCCATCTCCAGCCTCATATACAATGGGAGCCGCCAGCCCCAAAGAAAGCGGGTCCCCAGCCCAATCTCGGGGGTCCCCGTTGGAGGGCCCACCCCCAGTCCCTCTCCCAGGAGACTTGACAAGGAGACAGAGTCCACTGGGGAGAAATGGTAATTTCCTGTAAGTCGGCACTGGGGTGAGAAATGATCCTGGGATAAAATATGTCCCGTCTCCCGCTCGGCTTGGACATGAGCCCAGGAGCTGTGGAGTGCGGGGCCTGGGCGAGGGGGGATGGGAGAGACGGAGGACGGGGGCGGGGCAGACGGCAGAGGAGGGGAGGGATGGACAGAGGTTTCAAGTCACGGGGGGGGGGGGCATCTGAGAGTGACGCCTGGGCCCTGGAACATGCGGGGAGGGGCCTTGATGTCCACTGGCTGCCCTGGGAGGCAGTCGGGCCTGTCTTGACCACTGAGGTCCCCCCAGGGGCTGGGGTCCTGCACCCTGTCTGCTCACAGCTCTCGTGGCCCGCGCACAGAACTGGAGGAAGAACTGGAAGCCCACGGTCCCTGAGCGGGAAGTCGGATGCTCCCTCCCTCCCAGGCCCCTGCTTCACCTGGCAACACCCACCACCCAAGGGAGCCAGGCAGACACTTTCAGGCCGGGCGCAGTGGCGCACGCTTGTCATCCCCGCGCTTGGGAGGCGGAGACAGGAGGATCGCGCAGGTTCGAAGCCAGCCGCGCTGGCTTAAGAGACCCTGTTTCCAAATAAAAATATAAAAATAGGTCTGGGAGCGTAGCCCGGAGGTGGAAGGGCTTCCAGGAACCCCAGTACCACCAAAAATAAATTAAAAAGGAATGGCATTCATCAAGAACAAACAATACTAAGTGCCGGCGAGGATGTGGAGGAACGGGAGCCACCGTACACTGCGGGTGGGATTGCAAACCAGTACCACCGCCAGGGAGATCGGGGTGGGGCGCCTCAGAACACTGGGGGTGGGGCCCCATCACAGCCAGCCGCATCCCTCCTGGGCATCTTCCCAAAGGAACCACAGGCAGCACACTAGTGACCCACGCACCGGCGCGATGGCAGCTCGATTCACAAGAGGCGAGCTGCGGGACCAGCCTAGGTGTCCATCGACGGGTGAATGCATCACGAAACTGCGCTGTAGACGCCCAGTGGGACTTTACTCAGCCATAATAAAGAGGGACAAAAATTATGCCATTTGCAGGAAAGTGGCTGAAATTAAAGCATATTATGCTGAGTGTGGTCAGCCAGTCCCAGAAAGTGAAGGGTCGTATATTGTCTCCCGTATGTGGAAGCCAGAGAGAAACTGGAAAACCTGAGAGACGTCAGATGGACGAGGAGAGAGGCCGGCTCGGTGGTAGAGGGGTCTGCGAGGAGGCGGGACGGGAGGGCACCCGATGAAGAAAGCCGCTTAAACAACGCTATCTACATGGGAGAAGCTATTGGCACGAATTTCAATATTATGGGTGAAGAGGAAGGAGAGGGGTGGGAGCTGGAGGGAAAGGTGCCGTGTGTGTGTGTGTGTGTGTGTTGCTGAGGATGGACCAACCCAGAGGCATCCTACCTCCAAGCTACACCCCCATACCATTTAAAAAAAATTTTTTTTCTTTTTTTGCAGTACTGGGGATAGAACCCAGGGGCATTCTACGTCTGAGCTACACCCACGGCCCTATTTTTTATTCTTTATTTCAAAGCAGGGTCTCTCTAAGTTGCAGAAGGACTCACTCAGTAGCTGAGGCCATGAACCTTCAACCTTCCTGTCTCAGCCTCCCAAGTGCTGGGATGACAAGTGTGCATCACCACACCCGGCTTATTATTTTTATTTTAAAACAGGGTCTAACTTAATTGCTGAAGCCTCACGAAGCTTTTCAGGCTGCCCTCAAACTTGCGATCCTCCTGTCTCAGACTCCCAAGTACTGGAATTATAAGCGTGCACCACCATGCCAGGCTCAATAAAAACATGTAAAAAAGAAAAAATAAAGATCTCCCTGACGGGCAACTGGTAAAAGCAAAATTAGAAGTCTGTTTAAGCAGAGTCCCACATCCTGCCTAACCAGCGTCCTCAGAACCCTGTGGTCTAGGGACTCGAAAAAACAAAGAAGGCCGGGCGTGGTGGCGCACGCTTGTCATCCCCGCGCTCGGGAGGCGGAGACAGGAGGATCGCGCAGGTTCGAAGCCAGCCGCGCTGGCTTAAGAGACCCTGTTTCCAAATAAAAATATAAAATAGTTCTGGGAGTGTAGCCCGGAGGTAGAAGGGCTTCCAGGGACCCCAGGACCACAAAAAAAAAAAAGTGAAGAAATCATGCACCAGTTGACCTCAAGCAACTAGACCTGGAACTGTAGAACATGGGCGGGCTCAAATCCCCTTTACTCTATTTTCCAACCATATGTTTTTACCACTTGGAATCTTATTTTCTCTTCTGAAAAAAGTAGGTTTACAGAAGCCTCCTCAGCATGTCTATTCTCCGTCGGCGACATCAGCCATTTACACTGTAGTATGAGCAGCGAGCCCGCGTCTGGGCTTCGGGCAGGAGGGAAAGAGGTTTTTATTTTTAGTGTTTACTGTACGTCAAGAACACTTCCAAACACTTGCCATGTACATATTTATTTGATTTTTCACAACAACTCTATAAATTCAAAGCATGGACAGAAAGCGCCGGCCGGAGGTTGCGTCAGGATTGAACCCAACGCGGCCTCACTCCAAACCCCAGACGCTTAGCACCGCGTCACGCCTGCAGGTCAAACTGCCTCGGGGCCATGAAAACGAGCTTCCAGCTACGCGTGGGCTGGTCCACTGCTTCCCCATCGTTGCAGGCTCGGCGCAGGGATGGGATTCCTAAATTGACAGGGCCGGGGTGGGACCCAAGGGTCTGTGCGTCTAACCAGACCCTGGCCAGCGGAGGCTGCCTGCCCACTTTGTGAATGGTAGGACCCTAGACAAGAGGGTAATTTTGTGTGTGTGTGTGTGTGTGTGTGTGTGTGTGTGTGTGTGGTACTGGGGGCAGAACCCAGAGGCTTTCTACCTCCGGGTTATACTCCCAGACCTATTTTATATTTTATTTGGAAACAGGGTCTCACTAAGTTGCTGAGAACCTCACTAAGTAGCTGAGGCTGGCTTCGAACCTGTGCAATGCTCCTGTCTCAGCCTCCCAAGCGCGAGGATTACAAGCGTGCGCCACCTTGCCCAACTCCTACATTATTTTCTTTCTTTCTTTCTTTCTTTCTTTCTTTCTTTCTTTCTTTCTTTCTTTCTTTCTTTCTTTCAGTGGTACTGGGGGTGGAACCCAGAGGCTTTTTACCTCCGGGCTACACTCCCAGACCTATTTTATATTTTATTTGGAAACAGGGTCTCACTGAGTTGCTGAGAGCCTCACTCAGTAGCTGAGGCTGGCTTCAAACTCATGCGATCCTCCTGTCTCAGCCTCCCAAGCGCGGGGATTACAAGCACGCCACCACGCCCAGCTGGACAACAGGATTCTGAGGGTGCTGTTAAGCGGGACATGGTACCCTTGCATCAGGCGGATGCCAGTGGGAGGACATGGACCAGAGCCAGGGATGCGGCAGGTGGGTGTCCGTGCCTGGAGGTTGCTCGCAGCTCGAATGCTTCTGGTGTGATTCTTAGAGACGCTCCGGGCCTCTGTGGGAAGCCAGCCTCGTGTAGGAATCTCTCAGCTCCTCCCCCTCCCCGGGCCCAAAGTGAATCTCAGCTCCGAGGCGGCTCCGGCTTCAAAACGATGCTCCGAGCAGCCGCTCAGTATTCCAGGGACCACGCTGGACTCAATACATCAAAGGCTCAAGGATCACATAGCCCCATTAGCTGCAAAGTTTAATTTCCCTTTGGGGCTGGTGGTTACAATGAAACTACAGAACCAATTACAACCTCCCCTTCACTGACAACCCGCTCAGATCAATAACAGCCCGTCGCCGGGATCGGCCTCATCCGTCAGGAGTCTCTGGGCCACCCACGCCCCGCGGCGGCGGCCGCGCACCCCCCTCTTCGCGAGGTGATGGAGAGAAAGCCCAGGGACGCCCTCTGATGTGCTCCAAGTCCCCGCTGGTTGTGTGGATGGAGATACTGAGGCCAACGCAGTGGGAAATCACGAGTTAATAAATTGAACGAACAGTGAGTCGGGCGTCGTGTCTCGTCAGCTTTGGGCGCGTGGCTGAGAAGGGGGCAGATATGGTTCCTGTCTTCATGGGGAAACACAAGTAAACGAGTCAGAAAAGCCTGAGACTGTGGCACAACGTTCCAGGAAGAAGAAACGGCCAGTGCAAAGGCCCTGTGCTTGAGCAAACTGGAGAGGGGAGAGGAAAGACACCGCCAAAGTGTTGCCCCAGTGATGGAGGCCGGGGGCGGGAGGCAGGGCTGAGCTAGGGCTTTGGGTGGCATCTGAGTGCTGCGGGGACGCAGTAATGTGTTTCTGAGGGGCGATGGCTCACCAGAGACGGCGCACGGCATCAGGGGCCAGTCTCAGAAAGAAACGAGGTCTCACTGAGCCTAGGCTCTCTTCTCTCACGCCAGGCTCTGTTTCGAGAAGCGTCTGCAAATCCAATTTTGATTGGGGCCGGCACTCAGGGCCCCGAGCCCAGCTGAGGGAGTGGAGACCCGCGTCTCCCTGGCGGGCCGTGCGCGGGGTCTACGGAGCCCGTGTTCTCTGCTTCTCTCTGCGGCCACCCGTCTCTGAGGACGTCTGTCCTCGTCAGAACCCCCCAGGCAGCTGCCATGACAGGTCTGGGGCTAATGTTTCCTTTGACAGGAGCAGCCCAAAGCCGGGACCCAGCCCAGCGCGGGCTGGCCTGTCCATCTCCGCTCCTGACCGGCTTTCCCCGAACCCTCAGCCACGGTCACCCTCCAGGCCGCCGGCAAAGACCGGGCGGCCCCCTGGGAACAGCTCTGAGCCTGGCACTGGCCTCCTCCCCCTCCCGCATCCATTCAATCTTCTTTTCCTTTTTTTTTTTCAATACTGTCATTCTTTTTTGATTTATTAACAAAACCATTATTAAATCCTGCTGCAGGCTAGGCAGCAAGAAACTGATAAACAGGCTTGCGCGCACACACACGCACACACACACACACGCACACACGCACGCACACACGCACACAGGACTGGGGATGGGGGAGGGGAAGAAAGAGCAGGGCAAGAAAACAGCGGGGAGGGAAGCTGAGTTTCAAGTCAAAGGACCCCCCCCCACCAAGCACAGCTGTCGGGGTTGACCAGCCCCCTCCCGCCCATCTGCACCCCGACCTTTGTGGCGTCTCCTGGAGCACAAGCCTCGGCTCCGAGTCCGTTGCAGCACCCCGCGGGCTCTGATCCTGACTCACAGCTCAGAGCCACACGGATTAGCGGGAGGACTACCTCCACGTCACAGGGAGGACCGCTTCAATCACCCAGGGAGCCCCAGCTGGGCGCCCGGGACAGCGATGCCACTCTGAGGCCAGCGTCTTCTCCCCAAAACAGGAGGAGTACGGCACCTGTCTCCTGCGATCTCTGTGAGACTCTGTGATGCGGAGGAACAGGGCTGCCTGTGGGGAGGACCGCCTCCATGTCACCATGTCGCAGGGAGGATCACCGGTGGTTGCTGGGGGTGTGACCTTGAGGACACTACATCCCTGACCCATCCATCTCTCTCTTTTCTCTCTTCTCTCTTCTCTCTTCTCTCTTCTCCCTCCCTCCCTCCCTCCCTCCCTCCCTCCCTCCCTTTCCTCCTCCTCCTTTTCTTCTTCTTCTTCTTCTTCTTCTTCTTCTTCTTCTTCTTCCTCTCTCTCTCTCTCTCTCTCTCTCTCTCTCTCTCTCTCTCTCTCTCTCCTCTCTCTCTCTGCAAAATTCTAGGAACAGAAGTATCCCTAGGCCCTGCTGGAAGCTGATCCTGGGTGTAGAGATGGGCTGCAACATGATACAAGGGAATTTTAAAAATGTTTTAAAATGTTAAAAAAAATTTTTAAGTGTTCTACAAATCAGTAGTGTCGGTAGTTATGCACCTGTAGACATTTGTCAAAGCTCATTGAGCTGAAATTTAAGGATTAATTTTACTATAGCGAAATCATACCTCAATAGATGGACCTGAATTTTTTAATTATGAGGGTTCAGTAAATATTTGATGCATGCAGATGCCCTATAACACAGCAGCGACTCTGCCTCACATAATAAAAAATGATAGGTAGAGCTGAGTTGCTATATCCCTCTTGGCCAGTAGCGGTCGCTAACAGACACCCCCACCCCAATGCCACTTTCTCGTTGAAAGGTCCCATTCATGCACACATCAAACATTGGATAAAATAAATCTTTGCTCAAAAAGACATTTTGAAACTCAAATTCTGTTGAGAGTAAGGGCTACCTGCATGCCTGGAAGCTTGCAACAAACTGATCTCCTTGGTCCTGACAACTGCCTGTTAGTAAATGAATGAAGTAATGAATTAATGAATGATTCTACCGAGCAGGTCTGTGAGCCAATGCAGTGTTGAATTGTGTGTGGCATTTGAGGTCCTGTTGTAGAGCCCCTCGCCGGGCATGGCTGGAGCATTTCTGGAATCTTTTTTTTTTTTCAGTACTGGGGATGGAACCCAGGGGCATTCGACCTCCGAGCTATACCCCCAGCCCTAGTTTTTATTCTTTATTTTGAAACCGGGTCTCACTGAGTTGCAGAGAACCTCCCTAAGTAGCTGAGGCTGTCCGTGAACCCGGATCCTCCTGTCTCAGCCTCCCAAATGTTGAGATTTCAAACGTAGCCTCCACGCCCGGCTCTGCAAACCTTCACCGCAGTAGATAGAATATGAGCAATGGCGGGGCATCACCGGGGCCTACGGGCAGTGGCAAACTTTGAGTTCAGGCCGATGCCCTCCTCCCCAGCCCTCGCAGCTGTGCCTCTTCCAATAACAATATTTTCTCTGAAGAGAAAGTCATGTGTTTAATGGGAGATTTGGTTGAGTGAGTCACTGGGTACCTAAGTGAAATCATATTAAGGAAGTAATATTTATTATTTCCATAAAGCAACCTGCACGGGCAAAGAGCAGGGGCCAGATGGCAGCACCAGATGTGCAGACAGCCAAATCCGGCCTGTCGAAACGGGGCCTGGGCCCGTGAGTTAAAGCCCTCCCGTGAGGGGGGACGGGCAATGTGGCTGGTCAGCAGGCGGCGCGGTCCTCTCAGAGGAGGGAAGGATGGCCAGGCCCACGGCCATGGCAGAGTCCGCTGGAGTGGTCCAGGGTGGTGCGGGGAGGGATCGTGGTGTGGCCAGCGCAGAAAGGGACAGATGTGGGTGATGGAGGAGAACTGACGGCCGGAGCTGGCCTGGTGGTGCACGGCCATGAGGCCAGGACTTGGGAGGCTGAAGTGGGAGGATCGTAGGTTCAAAGTGATGTAGAGAAGGAAGGAAGGAGGGAGGAGGGAGGAAGGGAGGAAAGTAGGAGGGAGGAGGGAAGAAGGGAGGAGGGAAGAAGGGAGAAGGGAGGAGGGAAGAAGGGAGGAGGGAGGAGGGGCCAAGCGGGCCCCACCCACTCCAGGAGGCCGGGCCAGCAGTGCACAACCCCCACGAGAGTGTTTAATTCTGTTCAGGAATCGGATTCTGGCTCTGCAGACTGAGCCCAGCCGCAGGGCCGGCCTCAATGCTTCCATTACCGCCAGCCGGATAAAACAGGAGGAGGCGCTGGGGACCGCTTCACCCTTCACTCCTCTGCGCTCTGGATTCCCAGCTACTCTGCATCTCCCCCTCTTTAAACCCTCGCTGTCAGGGAAGACACCAATGGTGGTAAGTCAGACGCTGTGCCAGGTGCGTGGGCAGGATGATGGTAAGCACTGACCAGGGTGATGTCCAGCAAATGTCCACTGTTATTGTCTATCTGACGTCCATTCCCCGGTCTTCTGGGATCAAACACATTCCCCAGCTTATATTTCTTGACAGACAGACTCACGCTTCCTCCTGCCACAGTCCCTGAGACTCTAGTTGTTCTTGCTAATTGTGAAGGGTCTCACTAAAGTGCTGAGGGTCTCACTAAGGTGCTGAGGCTGGCCTCAAACCTGTGATCCTCCTGCCTCAGCCTCCCAAGTACTGAGATTACAGGCATGCAGCACCATAACCAGCTCTTGGAAGCTCCCACACCTTGACATTAGTGGTCTCTGCCTCAAATTCCAGGAGGACGGCAGATTCAAAGCCAGCCTTGGCAACTTAGCAAGATCCTTTTATTTTTATTTATTTATTATTATTATTATTTTGGTGGTACTGGGGTTCCTGGAAGCCCTTCTACCTCCAGGCTACACTCCCAGACCTATTTTTTATATTTTTATTTGGAAACAGGGTCTCCTAAGCCAGCGCGGCTGGCTTTGAACCTGTGCGATCCTCCTGTCTCCCTCTCCCAAGCACGGGGATTACAAGCATGCGCCACTACGCCTGGCAGTGGATTTAGTTCTTTAGGAAGACACCGAGGCGAGGCGTAGCGGGGGCACAGGGCGGTCCCGTGCGAGAATGTCGTGTTCTGTAAGCTCAGCCAGGCTCGGGAAGCCCAGGGTCCCACGTTCTCTCTTACGTGTGGAAGCTACAGATTAGAAAATAGAAAATGGATAACAGATAAACAAGGAGGGAGAGAGTGGTGGGAGGGGACGGGGGAGAGGAACGGAGAATCCAGGGTGTCTCTGGAGGAGGAGGCCCGGGACACGAGCCCGGCGCACTCAGCCCAGTTCAAGAGGCCGAGGTGCGCTGGGCGGGACTCGGCCGTGTCCCCGGAGCGCGTGGGATTATCCGTAGAAAGTTGGAAGGGTTATGCAAATGGGACTGCCGGATAAAGAATGTTCCTGGTGGATCGTTGTGCGTGACGGCTCCCCTCTACCTAAGCTGGCAAAAATTCTCTCCCCGGTGCCAATTATGTGCTTGTTAGCGCTGACATTCTCCGCGTCGTTACACCGGATGGGCGCCGTTTATGTACACTCTGCAACGGGTACCCATTGTCATTTTTCCTCTGTTTACAACCCGGTATCATAAATGCCATTTTTTTCAAATGTTAAGGTATTTGGTATTTGATCTGTCGTTAAGGCACAGAATATGTTTGTCCCTAGAAGGGATGGGTCCAGATGCTCTCAGGTGTCCCAGGAGGGAGCGAATGTTCTGGAAGGCTTGAGGAGGGTCCATGTCTGAGCCTGGAGCCCCCCGCCCCTTCCTGGGCCTCATTCTGCCCAGTGAGGCACAAAGTGACTCAATCCAGAAGTTTCTGAGGTCCTTCTGCAGCCTTGATTTTTTTATGACCCTGTCGAGACGCTCAGCTGTAGTTGTTGATTAAAAAAAGACCAAGTGATGTGTGTGTTTCTGCCACTGTGAGTCTCTCTGTGATGTATGATTTCAGTGCACCGAAAAGGTATTTAAAGATAAATCTCCTTTTTGAGAAATATATATGGTATATTTGTATAGCATATTTAATAGTGTGCATACATATAGTATTTAATATATAGTATACATTTAAAAAAAAAAGCCATACCCGGAATCCCAGTACTTGGGAGACTGAGACAGGAGGGTCACAGGTTCGAAGCCAGCCTCAGCAATTTTGTGAGACCCTATTTCGAAGTCAAAATTAAGTTAAAAAATACGGCTGGGGTGTTATTCAGAGGTAGAATGCCCGTGGGTTCAATTTCCAGTTCCCCCTGCCCACCACACACACACACACACACACACACACACACACACACACACACACGCCCTAAAAATGGAATGACTTACAAAACAATGACATCGCAAACAGGGGGGATGGCGAATTATTAAGTAAATTATATTGATGCTTTGGGTCGCCCTGGGACACAATCAAAGGGAACTGTGACCTCACCCTAGGCGCAAAAATCAAGCCCAGACAGATTAAATATTCAAACAGGAAAAGCAAACACTGGGAAGAGTACAGAGGAGAATGTTTCCGTGACCTCGAGTCTTATCAATATCCAGATATCAGGGACCACGAGAGAGGTAAAGGAGAGAGTCCGCTTACGCATATTTAAGAGACTCTTCCTACCGCCAAGTTCGCACAGCTCTAACGAGCAAAGCAGGGGGGTCGCAAAGAATCAGCCCAGAAAACAAAACGCAGGGAAGCCAATTCAAGCAGCCAACGCTCGGGAAAGCTTGAAGTTCAACAAATCCATCGGCCGACACGTCGCTAAAAGATGAAGGACGTTACTGATGAGCCCAGAAGGTCTGTGCGAAAGCGCCGGTGACCAGCTGCACGGAAACTCCACCCGTGAGGTCACGCCTCGTCCCCGTCTGAGGAGCAGAAGACAGAAAGGTCGTATCGTGTCCCCGCAGAATTAAAGCCGCCAAGTGATGTCCCCGTCCAGCTGGAGAATGTTAAAACGACGGACGACCGTCGGCCTGGACCCCGAGACCCTCCCCGTGCGGACCCCCAGGAGCCCAGCATGACACGGACCAGGGGAAGTTCTCACTCGCGCCCCGAGGAGACGGCAAGGGGTGCACCCGCCTTCTCACCAGGGCAAAACGGGAGTGGGGCTGCGCTGCGGGAAAAGGGGGCGTCCTCGTGGGAAGGAGCGACTAAGAAATAGTCTGCCGCTGTCAGGATGGACCGATGGATAGGCAGAAACACGGGCAGATCTCAAAACCCAGCTGGGCAAACCTGCAAACACCTGCGGTGTGTTTAGCCCAGGCAAGGGTGTAAACACCGTGGGTCCGCCGTAGCTGCGGGGTCTGTATCTGCGGAGTCAACTAAACCCGGACCGGACATGTTTGAGAAAAACAGATGACGGCTGTCTGTACTGAACACGTTTTGGTGTCATGGCCCTCTAAACAATAGAGCGTAATGCCTATGTTAGCAAAGACCACGGGAGGATGTGCAAAAAAATACCATGTCACTTTATAGCAGAGACTTGAGCATCTGTGGGTGGGCGCGAAGCTGACCCCCAACTCGTGCCAGGGGACGGCCGCTTAAACCAGGAGCCGGCGGTGCGGTGGGGGCATACAAACTAAGTTGTGTGTCCCTGTGGGTCAGGAAAAGGGAAGGAAGATGGGTGGGGAGGGGTCTGAAAGAAAAGACTCCTCGTGGATAGAATCTACTCCACGCTACGCATCTGAGCCCCGTCCTCTGGGGGGGGGGAAATAAACAAACAGTATCCGAGTGTTCCGGGCACTCTGCAAAGGGCGATGATACGGAGATTGGAGAGACAGATGTGCAGGTAAAGACAGACATAGAGACGGAGAGGTCCCTGGAAAGGTGCCTGGGTTGGCAGTGCGGTAATACTTGAACAATTAAATCAGGGAATAATGGAATCAGGGCTCTAATCTTGACGATGGATCAATTGAACGAGGGATTCATAATTTGAGTGGGTTTACTGGGAGGTAACTTAGACAGGTGGGGTGTGTCTGGAGGAGGTAGTTTACTGGGGGTTACTCTCCCTCTCCCTCCCTCTCTCTCTCCCTCCTGGTTCGTTCTCTCTCTCTCTCTCTCTCTCTCTCTCTCTCTCTCTCCATGAGCTGCCTCACCCTTTAATGGCGTAATGTCTGCCTTGGAGCCAGCCAACGATGGACTGGACCTCTGAAACCATGAGCCAAATACACCCTTTCTCTACGTTGTTCAAGGCAGGTCTTTGTTGCACCAATGGAAAAATGGCCTAAGACAGAAAGATGATAGACAGATAGATCCAATCTTCATATCATTTAATGAGGCAATTGAATCTGCATAACCTACCAATAATATTATAATCACTATTAGTGATTATAAAGCAGGACACTGAGACCGAGGCGGGGAAGATAGCTGCCCTTTCCCCTCAAGGGCAAATTGACTGTATTGGACTCGATCCTGGTCTCTCCAGGGCTGAGCCCTGCAGGGAGACCACCCCACCCTGTGAGGGCCTCTGCATGCAACTCCCACCCTGCTTCTTGCCCCCAGCTGGCTCGGGACCATTGCGACTGGCCCAGTTCTGTGTCTCGGCCCAGCCCCGGGGGTGCTCCTCTGGGATGGGGCACATCTGCTGTGCCTACACACCAGACCCGAGCCAGGGTTAGGGGAAGGATGTCGAGCGGCCATTCTGAGCGCAGAGCAGGCCATGAACTCACCTGCTGGCAGAGGGAGAGATCTGCACACATGCGTGAGGGTGGCTTCCATCCCAAAGAAAGGAAGACAGGAAAATGGCGAATGTTAGCAAGGACTGGAGAACCTGGGACGCCAGAGCACAGAGCACTGTGGGCGGAAACGGGAAACGGTGCAGCTTCTCTGGAAAGTAATATGGATTTCCTTCTAATAACTAAACCCAGATTGACTGAAGGATCCAGAAATTCTACTTCTGGAGATTGTGTGTGTGTGTGTGTGTGTGTGTGTGTGTGTGTGTGTGTGTGTGTGTAAGAATGTAGAGTTGCAAATAATTTTTTTTGAGGTACTGGGGATGGAATCCAGGGGCATTCTACCTCCTAATTACATCCCCAGCCCTATTTTTGCATTATTTATTTTGAAACAGGGACTCACTGAGTTGCAAGGGGCCTCACTAAATAGCTGAGGCTGGCTGCAAACCTCGATCATCCTATCTTAGCCTCCCACAGGTTGGGATTACAAGTGTGCGCCACCACACCTGGCTGCAAATAGATATTTGTACACCCATATTCATGACATAATTCGCATTAGCCAAGAGGTGGAAGAACCCAAGTGTTCATCCATCCAAGGTGGAATGGTTGAGTAAAGTGTGGCATATATATATATATATATATATATATATATATATATATATATGAATATTATTCAACCTTGAAGAGGAAGAAAACTCTGACCCATGAAACAACGTGGGTGAACTCTGAGGAACTTATGCTAAGTGGAATAAACCGTCGCAATAAAACAAATACTGTATGATTGCACTTACGTAGGACATTTATAGTACTCAACTTCATAATCAGAAATAAAAATGGAACATATGACAGTCCATGCCTTTAAGTCCAGCACTTGAGAGGCTGAGACGGGAGAATAGCAGGTTCAAGGCTAGCCCCAGCAACTTAGCAAGACCCTCTTTCAAAATTTAAAAGAGTAAAATAAAAAAGGGCTGGGGGTGTAGCTCAGAGGTAGAATGCCCTGGGGTTCAATCCCTTGTACCACAAAAAAGAAGGAAGGAAGAAAAAAAAGGAAGGAAGGAAGGGAGGAAGGAAGGAAAAGAGGAAGGAAAGAAGAATGGAGGTGGTGTGCAGAGGCTGGAGGAGGGCTAGGTGGGGAAGTGTTCAGCCAACAGGTTTCGGTTTTGTGAGACGACAAATTCCTGGGATTTTCTGCACGGCAAGTTGGATATATTTCACACTACGGCACCCGTAGGCATCGTACCACAACAAGCTCCTTGACAGCCCAGATAAGCACGTGGCCACCTGTCACCCTGGCTCCTGACCGCTGTCCTCAGGTCAGGACACAGTTCCTCCAATAACTGGGCTTCTAACCCTGAATCTCTCTCTCCAGCCTCCCCACGTGTCGCTGGCCTGGCCAGGAGCTGGCTGTCCCCACAAAGACTCTTCCCTGCGGCCACTGCTGCTGCGGTCTGGCCGGACCCACAGCCCAGGTGTGAAGAGCCACGACCATTCACAAGGTGAGCGTCTGCTCACCAGAGGACGCCTCCATCCAGAGAAACCCTCTTGTCATAAGAGGGTTCAGAACAGGGCCACCTCGCAGGAGTGGCGGGGGCTGCCTCGATTTTACAAGGAGCCCAGGCTCACTGTGGGTGGACCGAGTCAGGGTCCTGGGATCCTTTTAGTTGATTAGGGAGAGAAAGCTCCTCCCCATCTTCCTCCTGTCTTCCTCCTCCTCCTCCTCCTCCTCCTCCTTCTTCTTCTTTTCTCTCTCTCCTTTTCTCTCTCTCTCTCTCTTCTCTTCTCTTCTCTTCTCTCTCTTCTTTTCTTCTTCTTCTTCTTCTTCTTCTTCTTCTTCTTCTTCTTCTTCTTCTTCTTCTTCTTCTCTCTCTCTCTCTCTCTCTCTCTCTCTCTCTCTCTCTCTCTCTCTCTCCTGAGAAACCCAGGTATATTCAGCCTCCAAGTTACACCCCCAGCCCTTATTTATTATTTACTTATTTATTTATCTATTTATTTGCTGTTATCTTGAAACCCTGTCTAAACTAAGTCACCGAGGCTAGCCTCGAACCTGTCATCCTCCCGTCTCAGCCTTCCAGGGTTCCCCATCCCTAATAACTGGAATCCCACTTCTGCTCCCCTCCTCAAAGTCACTGCTGACCTGGCCGGTCCACCCTCACCTCCGTCCCCTCACGGGGCCACCACACTGGCCATCCTTCTGCCTCCTCCTGTGCAGAATGGCCACAGGACGGAGGGAGTTGATTACTGGGTCTGACTCGGCCACCGATGAGCTGTGTGACCTCAGGCTGCTCAGCCTCTCTGAGCTTCAGCCTCTGACTGTGTTGTGCGCTGCCGGTGGGTAGACGGTGGATTTACTCGTCCACGGGGCCCGTGTTTGTTGACTGCTGCACTCACTTGTGGAGAAGAAGCTGTGCTCAAGACAGAGGAGCTTATAACCTGAAGGGCAAGGAGAAATCAGAGAAATAAGTACACACCCGAAGGGAGCCATCCAAAGGCGTGGGTGTTGAAGTTAAAGGGTAACACAAGTCGGAACGCGGCAGGTTTTATTTTTCTGCCACAGGTCACCCTCTAGTTCCTTTGCCCCCGCAGAGGAGTCTGGTGCCCAAATGGCCGAGCTCCAGTGCCGGATGCCGCCCCAGCCCAAGGTGCCACGTCCAAAATGGCGGCCTCCCTCTCACGGAGACTCCCAGCCCCCCGCCAGCGACTCTCACCCCCTCCCTGGATCCCAGGCCCCACAACTCCCGCTTTCTCCCATTTTTCTCTCTCCACTTCTCGCCTTTCATTCCTAGCCAAACTATGGATGACGGGAACACTGATAAATTAACGATCGTAATTAATAAAAATTGACTCTGTGCTAATAAATTATTATGAAATGGCCTGTCAGGGCTTTTTTTTTATAAATGAAATGCAAAAAGCTGCAGTAAGGAGATGAGCGTGTGCACTTTTGCAGCCAAGACATAAGGAAATATATCCACGGGGCGTGCAGGGGTCTAACCAGAAAAAAATAAAGTAAAAGAGTGCGCACAAGTAGGAGAGGTGCTCGGAGGAACTGCGTGGCGGGGGTGTCTCATGAATTCTTGCTGTTAGAGTTTGCTGGTTCTGTTGGAATTATCTTGTTGGCCCCATGAAGTAGATGCTATTAGGACTTTATCTTTTTATAGATGTGGAATCTGAGGCTCAGAGGGGGCAAAAAACTGCCCAGGGGCCACAGCCAATAGTGGGTTTGCTTAGAGAGTTTGGATTCCAGACCCCTCCCTCAAGCTCGTAACTACCCAATTATACCACCTTTCAGAAATGTGGGACTTAGAGCCCAGGGGCATGAGCTCAAAGACTTAGGGCTCAAAACCCGATCCAGGAACCTGGGGTGGTAGCGTTTGGCTGTAGTACTTGAGAGGCTGAGGCAAGAAGATCGCAGGTTCAAAGCCAGCCTTGGCAACTTAGCGAGGCTCGCAGAAACGTTGTGAGACCCTGTTTCCAAACAACAAAAAAAATAAAATGGACCAGTGTGTGTGGGTCAAATGTAAGATACCCCTAGATTCCATCCCCAACACACACACACACACACACACACACACACACACACACACACACAGTCTGATTCAGTCACTTAATGTAATTAGGGGCAGGTTTCTCAACCTCTCTGAGCCTGGGTTTAACTATCTATGCAGTGGAGATAGCAAAGTCTCTTTTGTGGAGTTCTCATGTGTGCAGGTTAGAAGGAAGAGAGGTGTCCCAGACAAACACAAGCCGCTTTTATTTATTTAATTGATTTTGCGGTACTGGGGTTGGAACACAGGGCCATTCTACCTCTGAACTACACCTCCAGCCCTATGTTTTATTCTTTATTTTGAAACAGGGTCTCACTGAGTTGCAGAGGGCCTCACTAAGTAGTTGAGGCTATTTGTGAACCGCGATCCTCCTGTCTCAGCCTCCCAAATGCTGGGATTGCAAGAGTGTGCCACCATGCCCAGCTCACAAGTAGCTTTGAGTTCATCCTCTCTCCTCCTCTTCCTCCTCCTCCCCCTCCATGGGTCCAGCCTAAGAAGTCCTGTCTGGATAAGAGGGGAGTGTTTTGAGAAGCAGGGTCTGGCATCAGGGAGGCCATGCATGGTGTACCCTTACCCTCGTCCATGCCCGATCCCAGCTCTTCCAAGTGTTTAATATAACAAGGTTGTCCCAGCTCTTCATAAACTACAGCCATGAATGTAAAACAACCGATTTTTACAATGGAATTGTTTAACCCTGCACCAATTAAAAGTACCTGTTATTAAAAAAGGTAATTATGCCGTAATTAGTTTGACACAAGACATTAAGCAGATTATTATCAAAGCCGGGGAAATAGTAACTTCAAAGCAATTTCCCCTCTCGAACAAGGCATTTACATGCGGCCGCTGGAGCAGAAGCCTGACTCCAGGCGCTGTTTAATGCGGAGAAATGTGGTGCCGTGCTCTCCCGAGCAGCCTAGAGCTTCATGGCGGGGAATGCCCGCATTGCAGATGAACCGGGGTGGCCGTGCTGCAGAATTCTCCCCAGGGAACCCTCATTCTGGACCAAGGACCCACTGGGCATCACCGACCAGGGCCAGAGCAGAAGACAGAGGCTACTGCTGGGACCAGAGGATGGACTATAAAGAAATGTACTCTGCACCCACGGGCAATAGTACCTTGCTTGGGTATTTTAATAGCCTCTTCTTCACTCCCCAAAGGGAAATAAATAAGGGGACTCCAAAAGTAAGGGACAGGAATGTGTTGGGAGCCACTGACAAGAGAGAAGGATCAAATGTCTCCTTCCAATAATGAGAGGAAAAATGCCTTCCCTAACAACTTTGTTATTAAAATTATATGTCACATCCAGCCACTTTTATTCCTTGAGAGCAATCTGTTGGGACCCGGATCCTTACAGAAGACTCGCATCCTCTCCCTCACCGTCTTCCTGCCTGCTCCCTCCTGTTTCCACTCCCCACTTCCTTCTCTTTAAATTTATATTAACGAACATGTAATAAGTCTGCATATGTATGGTGTACAGGGTGATAATTTGATACATGTGTGCAATGTGTGTGCTGAAAGAGACGGATATCCATATGCAGAGAGTGAAAGTAGACCCCTATGGCTCAACATATCAAAAAAAGAGAGAGTTAACTCAACACGGTGGCATGCACCAGCAGTTCCAGTACTTGGGAGGCTGAGACAAGAGGATTGCGGTTCAAAGCCAACCTCAGCCACTTAGCGAGACCGTTTCAAAATAAAATTAAGCTGGGCGTGGTGGCACACACTTGTAATCCCTGCGCTTGGGAGGCAGAGACAGGAGGATTATGCAGGTTTGAAACCCTGTTTCCAAATTTTAAAAAAATAGGTCTGGGAGTGTAGCCCAGAGGCAGAAGGGTTTCTAGGTACTCCAGTACCACCAAAATAATAATAATAATAATAATAATAATAATAATAATAAATTAAAAATGGGCTGAGAGTGTTTCTCAGAGGTAGAATGTCCCTGGGTTTAGTCTCCAATAACCCTCTGCTCCCCCCAAAAAGTCAACTCAAAAAAAATCAAAGAACAGCCAGGCGTGGTGGCACACATTTATGATCCCAGTATTTGGGAGGCTGAGACAGAAGGCTCGCAGATCCACAGCTGGCCTCAGCTACTTAGTGAGGCCCTCTGCAACTTAGCGAAACTCTGATTCAAAATAAAAATAGGGTTGGGGGTGTAGCTCGAGGCAGAATGCCCCTGGGTTCAATCCCCAGTATTGCAAAAAAAAAAAAAAATCAAAGACCTAAGGGTAATCCTGAAACTATATAACTACTAGAAGAAAATAGAGGAGAAACACTTCAAGGTGCCTGCAGTATGGTGTATGATTGTTTGGCTAAGACTTCAAAAGCATAGGGGAAAAAAATTTTTTTTTAATAGACAACAGGATTACATCAATAGCAAAAGGAACGGACAGCAGTTGGAGAGACAGCTGCAGGGTAGGAGGGAATATCTTCAAACTCACTTCCTTCCCTCTTGCCTGGGGGGGTTCTTGCGGGAGGCGGGATGGAAGTGGTGGGTGCACCTGCCCTCGGAGAGCTGCTAGGCATTGCTGCAGACTGGAGCTCCAGGACCACGGCCAGCGACACAGGTACCCAAGTGCGCCCAAGCCACTGGGCACTGGAGTTTCAGCACCACGGCCAGCGACACAGGTATCCGAGGTGCATCCAAGCCACTGCATGCACCCAGAGGCACAGGTGTCCCGGTCAACTAGCGCTGAAGGTCCCATCTCAGCCACTCACCAGCTGTGTGGCCTCATGTGACTTCTGCAACCTCTCTGAGCCTCAGTTGCCTCCCTTCCAAAGTAAGAGCCTCGAATGTAAAGAGCTAGTGTGAAGAATTTGCATCAAATGCTCACCAGAAAGCCTGGCACATTGCAAAGTTCCACTTCACGAGAATTATCATTATTATTATTAACCTATGTCCCCTGATTGCTGGCCTGTGAGCTCCCGTTAGCCTGAATAGCTCTGTTCTCTAAGGGAATATATATATATATTCCCTTATATATATATATATATGTAAAGTAGGTTAAGGGGCAAAACCAGACAGTTCAAGAACTAAATTACATCTCTCTCCTACCACAGCCATACAAATAGCGCCTTTTTTTCAGCAAGATGCAAATTTTTACCCTGTGATAGTTTTAATTAATTAATTTATTTATTTATTTATTTATTTATTTATTTATTTGGTGGTACTGGGATTCCTGGAAGCACTTCTACCTCCAGGCTACACTCTTAGACCTATTTTTTATATTTTTTATTTGGAAACAGGGTCTCTTAAGCCAGTGAGGCTGGCTTTGAACCTGCGCCATCCTCCTGTCTCCGCCTCCCAAGCGCGGGGATTACAAGCGTGCACCATCACGCCCGGCGTGATAGTTTTAATTTTTTAAATACAGCATGGACTGAGCGTTTGCAACTTACCAAACATGACACTAAACGTGTAATACCAATTATTTCATTCAAAGATCTCAGCCTCTCTATCAGACAGGTAATGGGATCTAACATAGCATGAGCTTTGCCGATTTTGCAGATAAGGAAACTGAGACTCAGAAAAGGGAGGCGGATACACCGCTGCACCCGCCCACCCCCTGGGGTGAGAGCAGAGCCAGGACTTAACCCCAGGCTTTTCTACAGCTAAACTCTTTTATACTTTTATTGGTGCACTGTGATTGCATGCCATAGCGAGGTTTAACACGGCGCTAACATACACGCACACCGCCCTTAGTACATTCCCTTCTATATCCCACCCCAATCCCCTCTCGTCCTCCCCCTCACATGTCGGTGAGATTGGTAGTGGCATCTTCAAGGATACACCTAACATTATCTGAACTGTTTTCTTCCTCGTCCTCCTTCTCCCTCGTGCCTCCTCCATCCCTCCCGCTCTCCTGCTGCCTCTCGTGTCCCTGACATCCCTCTAATTTCCTGTTTTCTCTCTGGCTTCCTCATGGAAGAGGAAACACATGGCCCTTGACGTTCTGAGACCGGCTGGTCTCATTCAGCCTCGTGTTCTCTAGGCCTGTCTATTTTCTTGCAAATGGCATCATTTCGTGAGTAAAATCCCATGGTCTCCTCCTGAACTTTACCCCCGATGCCCTCCTGCCCTCTCAGATCGCACTGTCTGTTGGAGAGAGAGACACACACAGGTAACTGGAAGCCGCTGCAGGTCGGGGGCCACAGCAGGTGATCAGGCCGCGGGTCCTCTGTGCGCTCCCCCTCGGGCTCAGTGTCCCTGTCTCTCTGTGCAGGTGTTTGTACAGGTCTTCTCTGAGGACCCCAGATTTGCAGATGTGCCAGAGAGCACCGTGGGTCCCAGGACCTCCCTTCTCCCTGGCTGTTACCCAGAAGCCCTCTCTGTTCCCGGGGTCCCTACCTGAGCCTCTGGCCTCCCCTCAAAGGCTCCAACATCCAGGATAAGCCACAGGAGCTGCTGCTGGCAGCGGGGCCTCGGGCCGGCCTGCGTTGCCATGACGACAGTGCCCGCATCAATCTTCCTGAAGCCCCTCTTCCCAGCTCTGCCTCTCGCCCTCGCCTGTCATGCCGGTGCCTGCCGGCTGCCCCCGGCAGCGAGACGCAGACGAGGGGCTGGGACAAAGCCACGAGCCTGGAGGAAGTCACAGAAAGATGCGAGAGTCCAAGATGGGGCCGGATATGGCTCAGGAGGGGCCCCCGAGGGATCTGGGTCCCTGCCCATCCCTGAAAACCCCATTTCTGTCCCTCTTCCTTTTTCTAGGCATATAATTTGCACTAGGAATTCTGCTAAACTTTTTAATTGGTTAATTAAGTTGTTTATTTTTCTTTGGGGGCACTGGGGATTGAACCTAGGGGCATTCCACCTTGGGGCTACATCCCCAGTCCTTTGTAGCTACTGTTTTGAAACAGGGTCTCCCTAGGTTGCTGACAGCCTTGCCCCTTGCTGAGCCCAGCCTCAAACCTGTGATCCTCCTGCCTCAGCCTCTCAGATGCTGGGATTACAGGCACGCACTCTCATGCCCTGCTGTGCTAGACCCTATCTGTTGCCCCGTTGGAGTCCATTGTAGGCAATTTTCCTGCTGCGTCATTTGAATAAACATCTTTATTCCCATACTGCCCTTATGGGAGATTGTTATCTAATATTTCCATTTTTGGGTGAGGAGACTAAGGCCCACGAAGGGTGAACTCACCGGCCACAGCAAGTGGCCCAGGCGTCATCTGATCCCATGTCTTGGGGGACGCAAAACCCACATCTTCTCTGACGCCAGGAGGACTCAGGGCCCAAACCGCTGAAGAGAACTAAAATAGATGCAGCAGGGGGCTGTTGGTGAGGCTCAGCGTTCAGGGAGGAGCTGGTGCAGCAGAAGTCAGCAGGGGCCAACCATCTTGGTCTGTGGTTTCCGGATGCTTCTTGGACTCTAGCCGACCATTCAGAAAGGTAGCCCATGGCCCCTGCAGGGAGGAGCAAGTAGATTGCAAGAACAGTCATCAGCTCTGAGGCAGGAGGGCTCTCTCCAGGAAGATGGGCCACATTCACAGGTCTCATCTGGCCTGCGAGACACCCACCATGAGTCATGGCGGGGAGGAAGCTACAGACATCGCCCTGACCCATCCTACAGCCTGGAAAACCGAGGCCAGAGACGTAAGAACAAGTCCAAGGTCATCTCCAGAGAGAGCGGAGCCGGGACTTGGACGCAGACCTGCAAGATTCTGCTGTCTTGGGCAACTGGGTACAGCAAAGGGCTGGGCTGGCAGACCCCAACATCAGTCCACTAGACATCTTCATAGAAAGGAATCCACGTGGCTGGGCAGGGCCTGTGCTAAGCACTCACGGGCAGCCATCTGATTTTCAACAGAGTGGAAAATGAACAAGGGCCTGCGTCCATTTCCCAGGTCTGCTGTACCAAATTACCATGAATGTAGAGACATAAACCTGTGATCCTCTTGTTCTATTTCAGCTCTGAAGGCCAGGGGTCCACGGTGATTCTCCATGGGCTGGAGAGCTGCTCTATCCAGAGCCGGTTCCCAGGTCTCCTCTGGATGCTGGGGCTGCCATGCCCCCTGGCTGTGGCTCCTTCCTCTGTCTCCAGAGCCAGCTGCACTGGCCGAGTCCCTCTCATGCTCCTGTCCTTCTGAATCTCTCCCCTGCCTCCCTCTTCCACGTTCTTATGTTAACTTTAAAGATCCGATTTATCTGAAGCAAAAAAAATACAACCCAGATGATGAGATTTCATATCTGAAGACATCTCCCAGGCAGTAAGTCTACAGATTTATAAATCATTTTCATAAATTTATAAATCATTTCAAGATGTTTTATACAACTTTTACAGTGCTCAAGTTAGTAAATAAACCAACTCTTATATCTATTTTAATGGGGGAGGGGGTAGTTCCAAATAGTCACACCCGATTCCCCTTAAAAAAAAAAAAAAACCCTTGTAGTACCGGGCGTGGTGGCGCACGCTTGTAATCCCCGCGCTTGGGAGGCGGAGACAGGAGGATCTCGTGCAGGTTCGAAGCCAGCCCCGCTGGCTTAGGAGACCCTGTTTCCAAATAAAAATATGAAAAGTAGGTCTGGGAGTATAACCCGGAAGTAGAAGGGTTTCCAGGAACCCCGGTACCACCAAAAAAAAAAAAAAAAAAAAAAAAAAAAACCTTGTAGTTATATAGAGCCATGCACACAACCCAGGATGGCCGTCTTGTGGTAAGGTCTCAATCCCACTAACAAGCTTAATTTCCTTTGCCATGAAATCTAACACAGTCTCAGGCCCATGGGGTGAGGGGAATGAGTTTCTTGTCTCCCGCAGAGTTCTTGAAGGTGGGGTCCAGGAAGCACACAGCCAGCAGAGACACTGAAGATGGGATGGGGCTGAGGAAGCCTGCTTCTGTGGGGTGTCAGAGAAACGGATGCCCCAACTCCGCACTGCCTGGCCTCTTCATGCCGTGAACTCTCTGCTTTTCCCACTATGAATTTTTTTCCGATCCCTCGTACCGATAGTTCTTTCCTGCCCCAGGGCTTTTGCAGGCGCCTTCCCATGCTCTCTGGCCGACGAGCTCCACCCTGTCTCCCTCTGATGCAAGTGAAACTTGGTTGCTCTTAACCCCACCATCCCCTCCCTCTTACTCTGAGGTTGCTGATTATCAACACATATTTCAACCACCACATAATTCTTTGGGGGTTAAGAAATGTCATTCCATTAGAAGTTTCTGGTATTGTTCTAAAAAAAATGGAAGGGGACCTTCTTTTAAAAATCATTTCTTGGCTAGTATACATGCCAGGCTCAGAAAATATAAGTTACCTACAGCCTGAAGAAGACATGGACCACCTATTTAGGTCTCAGGATGAATGCTGGATTAAAATCAAAATGATGGATTCCTCTGACGAAACCAATTCTAAACCGTCTCCTTTGCTGGCAGACAGAAACTCACTCTTCATCTGTATTATTATGATCCTTGTAATTGCTTTGCACAAATGCATTGTGACTACCCTTCACTCTGTAAGGCTTCCTGGTGGCCACGGAGAAGAGAGGGAGAAGGCTGACCTCGCCCAGAGTTGCTCCCTGTCTGGGTTCCAAGACTTTTAGCTACTTGCTGTGAGATGGCAGCCAATCCCAGCAGAGCTGGGCTGAAACCTCCCAGTGGAAGGAGGACTTTATTCACTTAGGAGACATGGCAGCTCTGATAAATCAGCATAGGGGACCTCAAGAATGCTAGGAGTAGGAGCACATTTAACTGCTGACTGCTTACAGTATTTAAATAGTGGCTGCTTCCACCACTTAACTGATGGCTGCTTCCACCACTTAACTGATGGCTGCTCCCACCACTTAACTGGTGGCTGCTTCCACCACTTAACTGGTGGCTGCTTTCCACCACTTAACTGGTGGCTGCTTTCCACCACTTAACTGGTGGCTGTTTTCCACCACTTAACTGGTGGCTGCTTTCCACCACTTAACTGGTGGCTGCTTCTATCATTTAACTGATGGCTGTTTCCATGATCTAACTAGTAACCACTTCCACCACTTAATTGGTGGCTACTTCTACTGTTTAGCTGGTGGCTGCTTCCACTCAGAACCAAATTAAGGAATTTTCAGCACTGGGATGCTGCAGAAATGTGGAGGGTCTCTCTCACTGCAACAGCTGGGAAAAAAAAGACAAAACTTGAAATATTACAAGTTCCTTTCAGAGGGGAAATCACTCGTCCCAGATTGCTGTCCCCCCAGCTTGGTTTTGAAGTCAGGACACCTCTACTTACTACCAGACGCATGACTTCAGGCAAATTGCTTTTCTCTCTAGGGCTCAGCTTTCTCCTTCCCCAAAAGGAGAATCACAGAATTGCTGTATGGGGACATGGGGATGATTCAAGAAAATAATAAAATAATCAGGCTTGGCATAAAGGAAGCACCAACGAATGTTTTCTTGCTGGCCCAGGTAGAACTCGGGAAATTTTTCACCTCCCGTCCCCACCACTGGCGTGTGCAGCCGCCGCCTAGCTCTCTGAAGACCAGGAGGAAACAAATGCCCACGTGGGGCCATCACTAGAAGTTAGTGACTTGTTCCCAGCTTTGCTTTCAGATATCCTGCCAACCGACGGGCTGTGTGACCTTGAGAAAATCACTTAAACCTCTCTGAAACTAATTTTTCTGTAACGTGGGCAAATAGATCCATTCCACCCCAGGAGAGCAGAAGGAGCCAGCGGTCAGCACATCGTGAAGAACAGCGCGACCTCCCCCTGTCAGTGCCCTGTGCTGCCTTCCAGAAACATCTTAAAAAAAAAAGAGAACTTGCAACGAGGAACTTGGGACGTCAAGAAATTTATATCTAATGGTGAGATCTGGGCTCTGTCCCGGGTGTGAAGAGGGGCGTATTTAAGGGCAGGAATTCCACACCAGTCTTCTCATATGGTGTCTTTGGTCACCGTCTTTTTCCCATAGTCACCTTGGGCCAAACCCCAAACTGGCTCCGGCCCCTTGGAAGTCAATGCCAACCACGGCCCCAAGGGGTCTGGCTCCAGCCCAGTGTTAGAAAAGCTGGGGGTAGGAGACTTAAAGTAAAATGTCAACGTTTATTTCTTTCCTTCTCCTAGATTCTAGAATTGGTCTCATTACCATGGTCCCCAAGTGGTCTCCAACTTGGGGTGACTCCTCCACCCAGGGGACACTGAGCAATGCCTGGAGGTAGATCTTGTTGTCTCAGCCCCAGACATTTCTACCGGCACCTTTGAGGGGAGGCAGGGATGTTGCTCGGCCTTCTACAACACCCGACGGCCTCCCTGATCGAAAGTGCTGGGGTGGAGAAGTCTGGCCTGTCCGGGGTGAGGCTCGGTCCTCGGGCCCTTGGGAAAGTTCCTTGGTGATTTTTCCCTGGGTTAATCACACACTCAGCAATTCGCCTCAGGGAATTAGAGTCTTTCAAACGCAGTCTTTCTAATCAGCCAGCGGTTACTAAATCACCCATAGCTGTGGGCAGAGGAAGCCCAGATCTGAGGGCCCGGCGAGCATGGCCGTGGTCACTCCTGCCAGGGCAGCCTCGGGCTCAGTCTTCCCGGGGCCGAGAGAGTCCCTGCCATGGGTACTTTTAACCCTGGGACAGCTCTAGCCAGGAGCGGGGGATGCATATCTGAAAGCCAGGTCCTTGAGAGACAGACACGGAGACAGGAGGATCACAGGCTCAAGGCCAACCTTAGTAATTAGTGAGACCCTGTTTGGGAATAAAAAAATAAAACAGGCCTATGGGTATAGCTCAGAGGCAGAATGCCCTTGAGTTCAATCCCCAGTACCAAAAAATAAATAAAGAAATAAATAAATAAAATTAAAAAGCTGCCATCTCCACTTGCCAGCAGCGCAGGAGTGAAATTACTTGGTCACAGAGTCTGCTCAGGGAGTGGGGCGTTGGAGTTAGGACTTGAACCAGGGATGCCAAGATCCCCGGTCCTCCCGGTTCTGCACCATCCCTGCCGTGGCATTTGTCACATCCTGCCACCTTTAATTTCCAGCGTGGGGCCCCATCAATTAGAAAGTAAAGAAAGAGGACCCCGGAGATGACCTTCAGCCAAGACGAATTGCCAAGGGCATCTCTGAGTTAACACGACTCCCAGGTAAGCAAACGGAGGCAGAGGAGGAAAACCCCCTCGGGCCCCCCACCAGTGTCACAGGGCACATCTGCGCCCCGGCAAGCATCGATGACCCGGCAAGCATCGATGACCCTGGGGCAGAGAGGGAAACCGAGGCTGGAGAGGTGAACGCCGAGCCCGTGCTGCCAGGAAGCGGTGACGCTGGCAGCAGCCGCCGCCTCTGTCTCCTCTGACGCCTGTGCTTAAAACACTTTTTTCCAGCCCAAGCCAGCCGGCCTGGTTTCCTGTTGATTTAGAAGCCCAATGCGGGCACGGCGCCCCTAGCACATCCCCGCAGATTGTCTCGGGGAGGCGTTCTTGTTGTGCAAATAGTATTACACGTGTCCTGGGCTTCATAGCACCGTTTCAAACATTGACGAGGCCCATTAAAGATTCCCAGAGAACGGGGTTGCCTTAAACGGTAGAGGTAGGTGCTGGGTTCAGAAGACTCGGTGCAAAAAATAGCCCCACAGCGCCCGCAGCCCCGCGCGGCCACAAGCCCCGCCGCATCGCACACCTGCCCGGCTCGACCGACCTCCTCTCCCCACGCTCACCCCCGCCGCGTGGGCCCCGCCGCGCCCTGTGCCTTCCCGTGGAAGGCTATTTTATTAAATAAACAAACTGGAGCCGTTGCCGAGGATTTATGAACAGTCCCCCCAGTCTCACTTGTTCGACCCGCCGTGGATTTATGGCCCTGCATTAACCTCGTGAGCGCTCATAACGTTTACTAAGATAATGTCGGCAGGAGGGAGAGGGGATTTTTACGGCCGAGTAATAATTAGGAATGCAGGCGGACGGGGGGCGGGGGGAGCCTGTTTATTGGCGATGCTGGGTGTGCGGTCAGCGGCTGGACGCTGCTGTCCATGCAGGTTCCGTGGGCGGGAAATGAGCCCTCCCCCCTCCGGCTGGTTTTCCCTCTGTGGCTCCTACGCTATACCACTGTCATCCCTGTGATCAGACGGGGATCTGAGCCCGCAGGAAGCACCTGTCTAGGCCCCAGCAAACGCGCCCCGTCCGTCCAGCAGCGGGACCAGGGCGTATCCTTAGGATCTGCAGGGAGGTGCTGCCCATGGGGAGGAGGTCAGCCCCCGCGGCTGCAGCCTCTCTTCCTTCTCAGGGTGGGGGCTTTGGTCGTTCGGGGTCTTCCTTGCGAAGAGATCTGCTCACGGAAGACAAGGACCAAAACATGACAGTGCTGGGTGTTTAGTAGACGTCCTGAAATAAGAGCCTGGCAGAATGGTCAGAAGGCAGCAGGGGCAAACGCAGACGTAGTAGGAGCCGGGCGTGGTGGCCCATGCCTGGAATCCCAGCCCTTGGGAAGCTAAGACAGGAGGATCGCAGGTTCGAGGACAGCCTCAGCAACGTGGCGAGACCCTGTTTCAAAAGAAAAAATAAACCAGGCGTGGTGGCGCACGCTCATATAATCCCAGTACTCAGCAGGCCGAGGCAGGGGGACTGTAGGTCTGAGGAGAGCCTCAGCTACTTAGTGAGACCCTCGGCAACCTTAGCAAGACCCTATTTCAAAATAAAAGTAAAAGCCGGGCGTGGCGGTGCACGCTTGGAATCCCAGCGCTTGGGAGGCTGAGACGGGAGGATCGCGGTTCGCGGACAGCCTCAGCTACTTAGTGAGGCCCTCCACAGCTTAGCAAGACCCTGTTTCAAAATAAAGAATAAAAGATAGGGCTGGGGTGTCGCTTAAAGGTAGAATGACCCTGGGTTTAATCCCTAGTACCACAAAAAATAATAATAAATTAATTTTTTAAAAAATAGGGCTGGGGGTATAGCTTGAAGGTAGAATGCCCTTGGCCTCAATCCCCACTACCAATAAATAAATAAATAAATAAGCTTTTTTGTAGTACTGGGGTTCCTGGAAGCCCTTCTACCTCCAGGCTACACTCCCAGACCTAGTTTTATATTTTTACTTGGAAACAGGGTATCTTAAGCCAGCGCGGCTGGCTTCAAACCCGTGTGATCCTCCTGTCTCCACCTCCCAAGAGCAGGGATTATAAGCGTGCGCCACCACGCCCAGCTTATAAATAAGCTTTTAAAAAAGAGCTGGTGTCGGACACTTGTAATCCCAGCGTTTGGGAGGCGGAGACTGGGAGATCACGGTTCACCAACGGCCTCCGCTACTTAGCAAGACTCTTCCCGAGTCAGTGAAAATAAAAAAACTAAAAAAAAAAAAAAATAGAACCAGGGATGTAGCTCAGAGGTGCAATGCCCCCGGGTTCCATCCCCAGTATTGCAAAATAAAAAGGGGGCTGGGGTGTAGCTCGGGGTAAAATGCCCCAGCATTCAATCCCCAGTACTAAAAGCCACAAAAATTTTTTAAAAAAAGATGCTTTAGTAATAAGAACTGGTGGCTTATAAGAAGCAGGAGGGATGGAGGTTAAAAGCGATAGGTCCACTGCACTCTTACACATCCCCGGTGAAGCTGAGCTGCAGGTGGACCCCGGGCAGCGCTGCCCCGCCCTCTGGCCCTGCTGCGCTCGGGAAGGGCCACACTGTCCCCACCCGGGGGGAGCCGCAGATTCCCAGGCCCCACCCCACGCTTGCTGGACCAGAACTGCTTCCCAAGCACACCCGCGTGCAATTCAGTTGTACCCTTAAGTTGGAGCCGTGTATTTGAGCCTCAGGAGTCAAATGTCCCCCCTCCCAGACAGGTAGAAGGACTTCTCATTCGCGGGCTCAGAGAGGTGCGGCCACCTGCCCGAGGGCACACAGCGCGGGGTCTGGCCATGCCCTGGGCTTTCCTGGGGCGGCAGGGGAAGCCGGGCACCGTGGCAGGTGCTAGGGAGGCGCCTGTGGGCTGGAGCTAAAAGCCAGAGATGGAAGAGGGTGCCCTGGGGATGGGGATCAGTGAGGAGTTGTCAATTAGACGCCTGGCCTTTCGCAGCTGGAGAGCAGCCCGTCTGCAGCGCCGCCGCCACCTCCCTCCACATCTGCCCTCTCCGCCTCCTTCCCCTCGCTCAGCCTCCTTGAGATTTCAAACTCAAACAAGAGCGCATGAATAATGTAGCGGGCGCTCCTCGCCTCCCCGAATCCTCAGAGGGTGCGCGCGGCTCCTCGTCCGCCTCATTAGCGGGCGCTCAACCATTTGATTTCAGAAACAATGGCTGTGCCTGCCTCCCAATTTTCATACCTATTTGCGTCACCGAGTCAACACTGAATTTTTGAATCCGCATGAAATTTTAATGGGGCAATCTGCATACGGCGCGCTCCCTCCCTCGGCAGGCCCGGGCCTGGCCCCAGCTCCCGAGGACAGGCCGGCGAGCGGCCGGGGAGGATCTCAGAGAAGTGGCGGGTAGAGCCTCCCGGGCGCCTTCCTCACTCGGAGTCCAGACTGGAGCAAGAGGAAACGGGGACGCACCCGAGGGTCAAGCTGGTCCTTCCAGCTACACTCCCTGTGCCTGCCAAGAGCATCTCCCAATGTCAGAAGAAGGGTTAGGGACCACCTGCAGCCCGCACGCCTGGGGTCCAGCTCTGTCTCCTGGCTCTGTGGCCCGGGGGCCTGCGCATCACCGCTGTGAGCCTTGGTTTCCCCCTCTGTACAACGGGAGGACAGCAGACCCCTGCTGCAGACATTAAAGGCACGGCCCCTAGCTGAGGTTTGGCAGCTGATGCTTATTATTATTATTATTATTATTATTATTATTAATTTTGTGGTACTGGGGGTGAAACTCATGGGCTTTTCTACCTCCGGGCTATACCCCCAGACCTATTTTTATATTTTATTTGGAAACAGGGTCTCACTAAGTTGCTGAGAGGCTCACTAAGTAGCTGAGGCTGGTTTTGAACCTGCGCGAACCTCCTGTCTCAGCCTCCCAAGCGCGGGGGTTAAAAGTGCGCGCCACCACGCCTGGATTTATTATTATTATTATTATTATTATTATTATTATTATTATTGTTATTATTATTATTATTATTGTCGTCTCCTACTGTTTACCCCATACATAGGACTAAAACTATGGAATTTGCAAACCATATTTTCCATCTGTGCCTCATATTTGATACCAGACAGACCTGTGCTGGTCCCAGCTCCTCTTCCTTCTTCTTTCCTTTCCTTCTTTCCTTCTTTCCTTCCTTCCTTTCTTCCTTTTTTCTTTCTTTCTCTTTCTTTCTTGCTTGCTTGCTTGCTTGCTTGCTTGCTTGCTTGTTTTCTTGCTTTCTTGCTTTCTTGCTTTCTTTTTTTCTTTCGTGGTGCCGGGGATTGGATTCAGGGGCATTCTACCTCCAAGCTGTACACACATGCCCGCCCCAGCCTTTTTTATTTTTTATTTTGAAAGACCACATCACCGAGGCTGACCTCAACCCTGTGGCCCTCCCATCTCGGCCTCCCAGGTACTGAGATTGCAGGCAGGCACCACGGTGCCCGCCCGGCTCTGGCTCCACTTTTTCTGCCCTTTATGGTGATAGAGAGTGAATTCCTCTTGTTGGGCCTCAGTTTTCTCCCCTAGGAAATGGGGAGACAGCACCCCATCTTTCAGGACCGTGGTCAGGACGCCAGAGGCAAAAGCTGGAGGCCCACCTCGCCACCTGCCACGCACGGGAGAGACCCCAGCGCGCCCGGAGCGCGCTCTTCATTCTGAACACGCGTCTGCCGGCGTTTCAGCCTCTCTGAATTCAGCGCGCGTCTTGCCCTTGCGTGCCCGTCCTGAGACAGCTGTGGATCCGAGCACTGCTACTTGAGGGGCTGCAGGAGCGTTCGCTCCCGGGCCAGGCCCAGGCCGAGAGCTGCCTGGCCTCCCGCTGCCGCAGTCCCCGCAAACCTTCCGAGGTGGGGCCGGTGGGTGTTCTTCCTAATGGTGCTTTGACAGAGAGCCAGAGGGCCCTCCCCGCCGCGTGGACAGCTAAAGTGGGCCAGGGAAGCCATTCGCCCACAGGGCCCAGGCAGCGAGCAACCAAGCTGGGGTGGGAAGCCAGGTTCATCAGACACAAGTGCTGGGCTCTCCCCATTAGGACCCGACCCGCAGGGCCTCTGCTGTCCTGCGCTGGTGTGGCCCTGGACGGCCGAGCCCCAGCCCAGAGTCCTGTCCTCAGCCGCAGCTGCCTCCGACCTGGGTTCACACCTTCCGACGTCTCTCGGAAGTAGGTGTGTGTACATTCACAAACATCAAAGCCCATCACTGAGCTAAAGATGAGAAGAAGAAAGGGGGAGGGAATGGGGCGGAATTGGGGAAGGGCTGAGTGCTGTGTGCAGGTATCCCTCCACCATCTTGCACCCCATTAAGATGTACGACTACAATGTCCCAATAAAAAAAGTAAACAAGAAATAGGTACGTGTGTGTGTGTGTGTGTGTGTGTGTGTGTGTGTGTGCACCTGTGTGTCTGTGTTACCGGTGACTGAACCCAAGGGATGTTCTACCTCTGAGCTATACCCCCAGTCCTTTTTATTTTTTATTTTGAAAAAGAGTCTCCCAGCCAGGCGTGGTGGCACACACGTGTGATCCCAGTGCTTGGGAGGCCGAGACAGGAGGATCGCATGTTCACAGCCAGCCTCAGCTACTTAGTGAGGCCCTCCGCAACTTCAGTGAGACCCTGTTTCAAAATAAGGAATGAAAAACAGAGTTGAGGGTGTAGCTCGGAGGTAGAATGCCCCTGGGTTCAATCCGCAGAAATAAATAAATAAATAAAAGGTCTCGCTAACTTTTTTAAGCGAGGCTGGCCTCGAACCTGTGATCCTCCTATCTCTGCCCCTCCCGGGTTCCGGGATCGCAGGCCTGCACCCCTGCGCTCAGCAACTCTATAAAGTGTTTTGAAGATTGAATGGCGACGTGGGGAGATGGGCGGTCGCCGCGCAGAGAGCCCTCTGAGCTGGGCGCTGACTGAGAACAGAGTGGAGGCCGTGGAGCCAGGGACCTCGGGGCTGGGAAAAGCCAGCTGGGGTCCCCACCGCCCGCACTGTCCCATTTTCCCTCCCCCCCACCCAACCAAGAGAAGTAGAGAAGGGAAAGCCGGCCCCCCGCCCACCCCGCCGCCAGGATTTCTCACCGGGTATAATGAAATGGAAGGAATTTCTGCTGAGAACTGTGATTGCTAGCCTGTCAGCCTGAGTGAGGGAAATCAATTCAGAATTCAGAGAGAGCAGGAGGCAGAGCTCCGCGGGAGGCGGAGAGGAGAGAGCCCCGCGCTGGTCCAGGCCCGCTCAGCGAGGACAGACTTGAATCTCTGCCTCACCAAAGAGAAGACGACAAGGGAGTGGCTCCTGGGGCAGCGGGTGCCGCACGGCGGGGACCCCGAGGGCCGGCATTGAAACCAGGGCGCCCTCCACGCTGCTGAGCAGCCCCAGGGAGGCCAAGGTTCGAGGCTGGAGCAGGGGAGGCCGGCCTGGCACACGTGTTTCCAAGAACCTGCTGCTGAGGGTCTTAGAAAGGAGGGCTGGGCCCTTACAAGCCACCGGAGGGTTTAGTCATTAATTGCTGTATTGCCAGTTGAGATTTGCAACGTATAAAATTGGCCTCTGTCACCTGGGGGTGATGGCGCAGGCCTGCAATCCTAGCGCTTGGGAGGCTGAGACAGGGCTTCCTTTTAGGAGGGCATTAATTCCGTTAGTGGGGGCTCCACGCCCTGACCGAATCACCCCCAAAGCTGCGCCTCTTAACACCTGCACTGTCGGGGGCTTTGGATTCCAGCACATGAATATTTGGGCCCAGACAGTTGGTCCATGGCAGTAACCACTGCTTGTCCACTTCATTTACTTATGTTTTTATTTACTTATTTATTTGTTTATTTATTTGTTTGTTTATTTATTTGTTTATTTATTTATTTATTTTTGTACTGGGGGTTGAATCCAGGGGCATTTAACCTCTGAGCTCCACCCCTAGACCATTTTATTTTATTTTATTTTATTTTATTTTATTTTATTTGTTGTACTGGGGTTCCTGGAAACCCTTCTGCCTCCGGGCTACACTCCCAGACACCCATTTTTTATATTTTTATCTGGAAACAGGGTCTCTTAAGCCAGCGCGGCTGGCTTCGAACCTGCGTGATCCTCCCGTCTCCGCCTCCCAAGCGCGGGGATGACAAGCGTGCGCCGCCACGCCCGGCCTTATTTTTGTTTTGAAACAGGATTTCACTAAGTGGCTGAGGCTGGCTTCGAACCTTTGCTCCTCCCGCCTCGGCCTCCCAAGTACTGGGATCACAGGTGTGCGCCCGCCACACTTTGGCTCCTTGACAAATCTTGAATTCCATTTTGCAGATGAGAAACTCAAAGTTTAGAGCAGGTCAGGGGCTCTCCCAGGGCCACGGGGAAGGGAGGGCCGCCCTGGCTTTCTGTCAGCCCGCGCCGCCTCCTGCTTGCCGCGACGCTGAGCCGGCATCCACTTGGAATGGGTGGGGACAGCACTGGACCCGGGTCAGCCACAGGGGCGACTGCAGCCTTTAGGGCAAGAGACGTCATTTAAAAGGTGATTTAATGTTTTCAAGGTTCATCCATGTTGCTGAATGATCGTGTGTCAATCTTTCCTTCCTTTTCGCGGCTGAGTAATACTCCACTGTGTGAATCTCCCTCTGCCACATCTTACTTGCCCACTTTTCAGTTGATGGACGCTTGGGTCGTGTCCACCCTTTGGATACTCACGTAGGAATACTTGCTCCATGCTACGTGGAGGAAGCCAGACACCAAAGGTCGCATACGACAGAATTTTTTTTATATGAAAATATTCAGAATATTTAAGTTCAAAAAACTAGAACGCAGCTTGATGGCTTGCCAGGAGCTGGAGGGGGGAAGAGGGGGAAAGGGCGTGAGTATTTAGTAGGTATAATATGTCCTTTGGGGATAATAAAATGTTTCATAACTAGATAAAGGTGACGGTTCCACAATATTGTAAAAGTATTTGATGCCTCTGAACCAGGTGCTCTACAGTGGTTTATTTTATTTTATTTCATTTTATTTATTTATTTATTTGCGGGTCTGGGGATGGAACCCAGGGGCACATTCTACCTCTGAGCTACACCCCCAGCTGTATTTTTTATTCTTTATTTTGAAACAGGTCTCACTGAGTTGCAAAGGGCCTCACTAAGTAGCTGAGGCTGGCCTTGAACCTTGATTCTCCTGTTTCAGTCTCCCAAATGTGGGATTACAAGCATGAGCCACCATGCCCAGCTTTATTATTTTATTATTTTATTTTATTTTATTTTGTGGTACTGGGGATTAAACCCAGAGGCAGTCTACCTCCAACCTACATTCCCAACCTGCTTATTTTTATTTTGAAACAGGGTCTTGCGAGGTTAATAAGAAGCCCCGTACATTGCTGAGGCTGTCCTCAAGCCTGCGATCCTCCTGTCTCAGCCTCCCAAGTACTAAGAGGACTAGATGGAAAACAGGGCCTCAAGTTCAGACATTAGAAAGCTGGTCGACGATAGAGCCGGGCGTGGTGGCGCACGCTTGTAATCCCAGCATTCGGGAGGCTGAGACGGAAGGATCGCAGTTCGCAGACAGCCTCAGCTACTTAGTGAGGCCCTTTGCAACTTGGTGAGACCCTGTTCCAAAATAAAGAATAAAAAATGGGGCTGGGGCTGGGCATGCGCGCGCTGGCTTAGGAGACCCTGTTTCTAAATAAAAATGTAAAAATAGGTCTGGGAGTGTAGCCTGGAGGTAGAAGGGCTTCCAGGAACCCCAGTACCATAAAAAAAAAAATTGGCTGGGGGTATAGCTCGGAGGTCAAATGCCCCTGGGTTCCATCCCCAGACCCACACAAAAAAATAAAATAAATAAATAAATAAATAAATAAATAAATAAATAAATAAGAAAGCTGTTCGGCGATGGTGATGGACCCAGCAGCTCACACATGGCCAAATCCTAACTCATGAGCGATGTAGTCCTAAATCAGGCACCCATTGGTCACGTGCCTGGTTACGTTTCGTGTACCCGAGGCTCTCTACAGACCCAGGACAGAGGAGTGGAACTCCCCGGGGCATGTCTTCAAGGGACACATGACCTTTCGGTGGCAACCCAGAAGCCAGAAAAGTATGTGTGAGCTACAGGCGACACCCTGGAGGGAGCGGTCAACTGTGCTTGGGGGAGCAGAGGTCAAAGGCTGCATGGACAGAGGCAACCGGGCTGGTCACCGGAGTAGAGCCCAGAGAAGAACAAGGACCTGGAGCACAGAGACACAGGCAAAGGAGAGAAGGATTAGGAGTCTG
The DNA here is from genome assembly GCF_963383645.1 of Muscardinus avellanarius. Lineage (NCBI taxonomy): Eukaryota > Metazoa > Chordata > Mammalia > Rodentia > Gliridae > Muscardinus > Muscardinus avellanarius. The sequence continues at coordinate 20,068,690 of NC_137807.1, forward strand.
AAATATTCAGAGCGCTGCCAGTCTCCCAGGGGCAGCGTCGGGCGCAGATCTCAAGGACCCTGTAAGCCAGAACACACGGGTAGTGGGGAGCCATGGAGGGCGCATGAGCAGTGGAGTGCCCACGTCCCACGATCACACTGCCGGCACGGGAATTAAGGGCCTTTGGAGCCCCGTTCGCCTTCCTCTCGCTTCTTCCGTCAGCCTTGAGTTGAGCGCCTACTGTGTGCGCAGCCCCATGCCGGAGGCCGAGACCTTGGATTCGCACAGGGGTCACTGGAGTGCAGCAGAGCTCGGGCCTGCCGGCCCCGGCCCCGGCCTAGAAAACCCTCCCCACTGACTGCCAAATGGGCACCTGCCAGCCGCACGCTGGCGTAAACGTCTCTGAAAAAAAAAAAAAGATTATATTCATTCTCTTAACCTCACCCCAACCGGAACATAAATCGTCTCTGTTTATAACACTCCTGGCATTTTGTACGTTTTGCCGAGTGACATAAAATGACGATAAATTTAGACCCCACCAGCGGAAAAGTACCTAAAATGCCACATGCCACTAATATTGACAGGTTCTAAAAGTAAAACTTGGAAACGGTTCAGGCGACATAAATTAAAATAAAAATATATACTTTGTCCTTGAGAGAATCAGCTAAAATTAACCCTCTGTGTGGGCGGGAATGTCCGGGAACAGGTAGGAGAAATCACATCAGGGGCCTCGGGAAGGACTGGTCCCAGGCGACCCTGAGAAACTCCAGAAAGACAGCCGGGCGTGAGGCTGAGACGGGAGGGAGGGCCGCAGGTTCAAGGACAACCCCAGCAACTTAGTGAAACCCTCAACAACATGGTGAGGCTCTGTTTCAAAACCAAAATAAAGCCGGGCGTGGTGGCGCACGCTTGTAATCCCCGCGCTTGGGAGGCAGAGACAGGGGATGGCGCTGGTTGGCTTAAGAGACCCTGTTTCCAAATAAAAATACAAAAATAGGTCTGGGAAGCCCGGCATGGCGGAGCACGCCTGTAATCCCCGCACTTGGGAGGCGGAGACAGGAGGATCACACGGGTTTGAAGTCAGCCTCAGCTACTTAGTGAGGCTCTCAGCAACTCAGTGAGACCCTGTTTCCAAATAAAATATAAAATAGGTCTGGGAGTATAGCCTAGAGGTAGAAAGCTTCTGGGTTCCACCCTCAGTACCACCAAAAAAAAAAAAAATATATGTCTGGGAGTGTAGCCCGGAGGTAGAAGGGTTTCCAGGAACCCCAGTACCACCGAAAAGCAATAAATAAATAAATTAATTAATTAATTAATTAATAAGGAAACAGGACTCGGGGTAGAGTTCAGAACCCCCGGGGTTCAAGCCTGGGTACCACATACATACGCACAAAGCGCCTTTAATACCAGAGCTTCTGATACCTTCAGTTTTTGTTTAAATTCAAATGTAAAAGCAATGAAATCTTAACGTGTCAGGTGCCCAAGAGTGTAGCGGCTACGCTGTTGGCCAATATCCAGAACATCCCAGAAATCTATTGGACAGCTTCGTCTTGGAGCGGGAAGCCTGCGGGTTGCTCTCCGGGGTCATAGATGCCTGTGAATCCTCTCCTCTCCCTCCCAGCTTGCTCCTCCCCATCCCTCCCCGTCTTCCTCTAAGTTCCTATCTGTCTGTCTTTCTGTCTGTCTGTCTCTCCCTCATCTCCTCTTCCTCCTCCTCCTCCTCCTTCCTTTCTTCTTCTTCTTCTTCTTCTTCTTCTTCTTCTTCTTCTTCTTCTTCTTCTTCTTCTTCTTCTTCTTCTCTGTCTCTCTCTGTCTCTCTATCTCCCTCCCCTCCTCCTCCTCCTCCTGTTCTTCTTCTTCTTCTTCTTCTTCTTCTTCTTCTTCTTCTTCTTCTTCTTCTTCTTCTTCTTCTTCTTCTCTGTCTCTCTCTGTCTCTCTCTTCCTCCTCCTCCTTCTCTGTCTCTCTCTGTCTCTCTGTCTCTGTCTCTCCTTCCTCTCCTCCTCCTCCCCCTCCCCCCCTCCTCCTCCTCCCCCTCTTCTTCTTCTTCTTCTTCTTCTTCTTCTTCTTCTTCTTCTTCTTCTTCTTCTTCTTATCTGTCTCTCTCTGTCTCTCTGTCTCTCTCTCCCTCCCCTCCTCCTCCTCCTCCTCCTTCTCCCCTTCTCCTTCTCTCTCTCTCTCTCTCTCTCTCTCTCTCTCTCTCTCTCTCTCTCTCTCTCTCTCCCCCCCCAATGTCTGCCTACCCCCTCACTGTATTTCTCTCTGCCCCTTTCTCTGCTTCTCTTCTCCGTCCCTTCCCTGCTCCATTCTTCTCTAAAACATGTGTCTCTTGGCCTTGGCTGTGACCTCAGAGGCAGCTCAGGATCTGGAAACCAGGGTCCGAAGCCCGCTCTACCCTCGGCTGCGAGCGCTTGCTGGGGGACTCCCGCAGACCCCTCCCCGCACAGGGGGTCACGCGGGGCCCTGCTCCTCTGCCGTCCCTGCCCTTGAATGAAGTCTCCGAAGCAACACCAGGGGCTGTGCTGTGCGTGTCTCTGGATCACTCTGAGTTCGCTATGATGTATAAGTACACTGCACCCATAAAAGCATAAATTTTTTTTCAAAAGAAGTCACATGTTTCGCAGTGCATAGTAGGTGCTCGGTAAATCAACTGGTTTTTTTTTTCCTTCTTCTCTTTGATGACAAGCCTTTAGACGCTCCCGAAAATCTGCCAGATGTATGTTCGCATCTTCAGCTCAGAACCCGGGACACGCCATTCATCACAGTCTGCTTCTCTAACCTTGGCCTCTCCATCCCCTCCCAGGTACCGAAGGCTCCAGGCACCTGCCCTCTGCCCCTCCCCTCCCGGGATGCTCTCCCCTGCATCTCCCAACGCTCGGAGCCCCCCCGGCGCCCACTCCTGCACGCCCGCCGCCCTCTCAGCCTCCGACACACGGCTGGTCCATGATTAAAAGACTCCAGAGAAATAAAAAGCTTGCACCAGCCTCATTTTAGGTACAGCGGACCCTGCTCTCACACGCGGGCTGAGATAACATAGAACCTTCACTCCATCCAATTTATTGGGCACCTACTGTCTACAAATACACCCCCACCCGGCTGGGCACGGAGACATGTCTAGCAGCAGGTCTGGTCCGGGAGGACCCAGAGCCTGGTGGGAGAAAGAGACCCTCCCCGAGCGAGGGAGCCACCACCGCGCAGTGGGAGACTGAGAGTCGGGGCAGCGTGGGTTCCCCGGGCTGCAGGAAGGGGGTGAGGCCCCCCAGGAGGACAGGGGGCGTGCAGACGTGCCCTGAGCGCAGGACGACGGGTCAGTGGGCACGGGGACGGGGTGTCGCAGAGGTGCCAGCACTTATTTCCAAGCAGGTGATGGTGACTTTGGACTAAGCTCAGAGAGGGGGGCCGGGAGAGGAGAGATTCAGCGTGCAAAGCTGACCCACCAAGGACCCATGAGCCGGGACTGGTCCTAGGCAGCAGGAGTCAGGGAAAGGCTTTGGGCCAGGGAGGGTTCAGGGGTCTCCCTGGCTCCTCCGGGGAGGTGGGTTGGGGGGCAGTGTGTGTTCAGGGGCCTGGAGTAGGCAGAGCTGGGGCCAGAGCCAGCACTGAGAGAGGGTGGCGGAGAGGGGGCTCCCCTCCGGGCCTCTCCCTTCCCCCTTCTGCTCTGGCATCTGACCGCCCCCTCCCAGCAGCCGGCAGCCGGCTGGATACGCCATTTCTGAAGAGCATTATGTAAATGGGCTGTATGCAAATCCAGCCTGGGCAGGCTGGACTCCTGAACTCTAATTAACTTGCCAAAGCCTAATGTTACCGCCTGCTCACCCCCTCTGCACCAGCCCAGCCCCCAGCTCACTCCCCCAACCAAGAAATCCACCCAGGGAGGCCCAGAGATCTAATGGCACCCTCATTTGGAGTTATCCCACACCGTGAGCCCAGGAGATGCTGGATTGCAGTCTTAGACACTGGTGCATCAACATAGCTTCAAAATAGATGCCTCTTCTGTCCACACCCCTTCTGTTTTATTTTTGCTTGCTTTTAGAACCAGAACAGCCTGCACACACACACACACACACACACACACACACACTCTCTCTCTCTCTCTCTCTCTCTCTCTCTCTCTCTCTCCCTCTCTCTCCCTCCCTCTCTTTCTCTCTCCTCTCCTTTCCTCTCTCCCCCTTTAGCCACAATGAATTAACCTCCCTAGGCTCCCAGATTCCAGACCTCACCCTCGTGAGGACTCAGCACCCTCTCTCTGCCCCTCTCCCTCAGGGCGGAGGAGAGCCAAGGAGGGCAGAGCAGGGCTTGGCAGTGAGCCCTGCTCCCTGCAAGAAGTGCCCAAAAACTTGCTCACAAGCACACATTTTTAAAAAATATATATTTTATTGGTGCACTGTAGTCATCCATCTCAATGGGGTACAAGATGGCGGAGACATACCTGCACACAGCACCCAATTAGCCCTTCCCCAGCTCCCACCCCATTCCCTCCCCTGCGCTCCGTCTCATGCTCTGCTCAGTGACTGACTCTGATGTGCTTGTGAACGCGTCTTAGGGGTGCCCCTCTCCCCTCCCGTCCCCCTCAGCTGGCGCCTTCTTTGCCCAGCCTTCTGGGTTTGGCTGAGGGCGGAGCTGAGGTCCTTCAAGCACCAGTGATGTCGGTGAGGTGCCCAGGGTCATGGGGCGGCGATGGAGGCTCCCGATACCCTTGGTGGCTTCCTCCCCACCCCCACGCAGTGCCCCCCAAAAGAGCCAGAGCCCCAGAGCCCGTTCTCTAACAGCCCGGTGCACTCGCTTTCAAGCACAGAACAAAACAAAAATAAAGGCTTCCTCGGGAAACGGGGAGAATGGTGTTGTCAGCCCATGCCGCGCCTACGTCAAATCCTCTAGTCTGAGGGTCCAGCAGCAGGAACGGGGTGGAACGGGCTTGGTGTTCAGGGCTTGATGTCATAAGGGAGTTTTGTTTAGAAAGACATGGCCTATCAGATAGCTGCTGAGATTTGTTATGACGACGCAGAGTGGGAACAAACGGGGGAACATTCATTCATTCATTCATTCATTCTGCCATCCTTCATTCAGGAAATAGTGATTGTCAATACCTGGCTCAGAGTGGATCCCCGAAACGCAGGGCTTGTTTTCTTGCTGTTGTTTGCTTGTTGGTTGGTTGGTTTGGTGACGGGGATTGAACCCTGGGGCCTTCTAATTCTGAGCTGCATCTCCAGCCCTTCTTAGTTTTACTTTGAAGCAGGGTCCCACCGAGTGAGTGCTCCCCGATCTCAAGCCCGTGATCCTCCTGTCTCAGCCTCTGGAGTAGCCTGGAGGACAGGTGTGCGCCTCCTCACCCGGCTGAAGATGGGGCCTAGAGGCATTGTAAAGAAAGACAAGTGCTTGACTAACCACGGTACGTGTTGTGGTTGGCTCTGAACCGCCCCCCGTGAAAGCTCAGAGGAGAAATAACTGGATCACGGGGGCTCTAACCTCATCGGCGAGTAAATCCAGAGGACGGAGTAATACTTGAAGTGAACTTACTGGGTCTTATAGGACGGTGAGACATGACTGGAAGAAGTGGGTCTCTGGGGCATGGCCTCTAGGGCTCATGTGTTCTTGATATCTCTCTCTCTCTCTCTCTCTCTCTCTCTCTCTCTCTCCTCTCTTTCTCCTTCTCTCTTTCCCTCTCTCTTCCTCTCTCTCTCCTCTCTCCTCTCTCCTCTCTCCCCCTCTCTCCCCCTCCCCCTCCCTTTCTCTCTTCCTCTCTCTCCTCTTTCTTCTCTCTCCCTCCCTCTCTCTCCTTCTCTCTCTCCCTCTCTCTCCCCTCTCTCTCCTCTCTCCTCTCTCTCCCTCTCTCTCTCTCCCCTCTCCTCTCTCTCCCTCTCTCTCCCCTTCTGCCTCCATCTCTCTCTCCCTCTCTCTCACCCTCTGCCTCCATCTCTCCCTCTCTCTCTCCTCTCTTTCCTCTTTCTCTCCTCTCTCCTCTCTCTCCTCCCTTCCTCTCTCTCTCTCGCTCTCTCTCTCCCTCTCTCTCCTCTCTTTCCTCTCTCTCTCCTCTCTCCTTGCTCTCTCTCTCCTCTCTCTCTCTCCTCTCTCTCCTCTCTCCTCGCTCTCTCTCTCCTCTCTCTCCTCCCTCCCTCTCTCCCTCTCCCTCTCTCTCTCCCTCGCTCTCTCCCTTCAATCTGTCATGTCGCTCTCCTTCACCACATTCTGCCTCCCTGTCATTACTGCCCTAGAGCCGGCCAACTGTGGACTGAACCTCAGGATCCCTGAGCCACATAAACCTTTCCTGCCCTTCGTTGTTCAGGTCAGGTATTTTGTCACAGCGACAAAACGCTGACTAATACAGTATACGTTGTGATTATCCCAGAGCCTCGCCCAAGGCCTTTTCAGTCCTGCTTTGGAATTTAGCCTTGGAGGTTAACAGATGCCGCTGTAGCCGCCACTGTCATGTTACTTCTCAGTGGGTGATCAACCTCACCTGAAGATGTTATCTACTCCCATTGTGCAAGCAGGCCCCACCTTGCAGGCTGTTGCCCGTTAGCTGGTAGCTGTAAGCTGGGCCACCATATTGAGATGGATCTGGATGGATTTTTGTAGGTCTGGGGATGAAACCCAGGGGCATCTGACCTCCGAGATACACCCCCTGCCCTATTTTTTATTCGTTATTTTGAAACAGGGTCTCACTAAGTTGCGGAGGGCCTCTCTAAGTAGCTGAGGCTGTCTGCGAACCGCGATCCTCCTGTCTCAGCCTCCAGAATGCTGGGATTACAAGTGTGCGCAGCCATGCCTGGCTGGATCTCAATGTTTTATTCAAGCTCAAAGCCTAGGAGTGTCTTATTGCTTAGTGATGCCTGCCGTGGAACTGGGTGACGGTCAGTGCGTGTGCGTCTTGTGTGTGCAAACCCCGAGCCAGCACATCCCCTGCGTGGGGTGGTCCCCGTGCCTGAGGATCAGAGAGAGGAACGCGTGTGCCGAGGTTACACAGACATCTCACAGCACAGACAAAACTAGAATAGGTATCTTCTGGCTCCTGATTTGAGGCCAGCCTCAACAATTTAGTGAGACTCTGTGTCAAAATAAAAAATAAAATTGGGCTGGGGGTATAGCTCAGAGGTAGAACGACCCTGGGTTCCATCCCTAAGTACCAAAAAACAAACAAAAAACCTACCCACGGGGTGATGGTGATGGTGTGAAGGTCTCTCCCAGCAACGCACTCCCTTACCCCATCACAGTATCAGCGGGTTCTCATCTCCTTCACCCAGATGCCCATGGTGTCCAGCTGGCCTCCCCGTCGCCCAGCCTCCTCTAACCACCCTCCCCCAGGCCTCCGCATGCAAGAGCCAACCTCCCACACCGCCCAGTGGCTCGGCCTGAGATCTAGGTCTGGGCCTTAATCATCCCTCTCTCCTGGCCACACCAGAGGCCCACATCGCTGGCGAGTCCTGCAGCTCCAGAGGGAGTCTTGTCCCCGTCACACCTAGTAGCAGGAAGGCCTCTGTCTGACTCCCGCACACGGCAGTCCAGTGATCACTGTTAAAAAGTCAGTGTGGCCGGGCGTGGTGGCGCACACTTGTAGTCCCCGCACTTGGGAGGCGGAGACAGGAGGATCGCGCAGGTTCAAAGCCAGCCGCACTGGCTTAAGAGACCCTGTTTCCAAAAAAAAATATAAAAAAAAAAAGTGCCTGGGAGTGTAGCCTGGAGGTAGAAGGGTTTCCAGGAACCCGAGTACCACCAAAAAACCAAAAAGTCAGTGTGATCAGGTCATGACCGACAGCGCCCACGGCTGGGAAGGAAGGCCACGGTCCTGGCAGTGCGCTGCCTGGTCTGCTCCTCCTCCCTGCCGCCGGGCACCCCCGCTCCTCGCTGGCGCTCACCTGCGCTGGGGACATTCCTCCTATGGCCTCTGCATCCACTGAGCTCTCCTCCAGGAAGCTCCTGCCTCACACAGGCGCCACCAAACATCACCTCTTCCCAGGGGCCTTCCCACATCATGCATCTTATTTTTTTTTTTGTACTGGGGTCATTCTACCTCTGAGCTACACTGCCATGCATATGTATGTATGTATGTATGTATGTATGTATGTATGTATCAATTAATTTATTTGTTATGTCACTAGGGATTGAACCCAGGGGCATTCTGCCTCTAAGCTACACCCCCAGCCCTATTATATTTTTATCTAGAAACAGGGTCTCTCTGGGTTGATGACAGTCTAACTACTTGAGGAGGCTGTCTTCAAACCTGACATCCTCCTGTCTCAGTCTCCTCAGTACTCAATACCATACTTGGCTATCTTTTTTTTTTTAAACAGAGTCTCGCTAAGTTGCTGAGGCTGGACTGGAACCTGCAATCCTCCCGTCAAAGCCTCCCAAGTACTGAGATCACAGGTGTGCACCCCCACGCCCGACTGACAATCCCACTTCAAATGGACGCACCCAGGCTCCCCTCCGTCCTCAACCAGCCTCCCTTCCCCCTCCCAGCCACCTCCCCTCCACCCCCACAGCACAGCCCCTCTCCTCCCCTGCACCCCGACTCCTCTGCACAGCACGGACAGCGGCCTCATCGCTAACTGCGGTCTCCCCAGTGCCCTGCACCCGAGGCGCTCAATAAATGCATGTTGTAAGACCTATTCTCCAGTGGTTGCACTCATTCCAAATAACTTCTTTAGCTGGAAAATGCAGGGGGGAGGCAGGCCCACAGGCGAGCAGGTGCCTGAGGTCCTGGGCTGGGGGGGGGGTTGGTGTCTCCCTGGAGAGCGGCAGCGTAGAGTCCAGCGCGTGTCGGCCCCTTGGAGAGGCCGCCAGGGACACGCCCGCCCACCCACCACCTCTATTTTTATTTATTTTTATTTTTATTTTTGGTGGTACTGGGGTTCCTGGAAGCCCTTCTACCTCCAGATTACACTCCCAGGCCTATTTTTTATATTTTTATTTGGAAACAGGGTCTCTTAAGCCAGCGAACGCACCTGGCTTCGAACCTACGCGATCCTCCTGTCTCTGCCTCCCAAGCGCGGGGATTACAAGCGTGTGCGCCGCCACGCCCGGCTATTTTTATAACATGATTATAAAGTTCTCCCCTGGTGTCCATCAACTCCCTGAATCCCACCAGAAAAGAAAAAAACTACTGGAATAGTGGAATCCAACCCACATCGATTGCTAGAGGCCCGAGCAGACCCGGCCAATTGACGGCAGGATTTGATTTTAATCGTGTTTTCGCCCAGATTTGGCCCCAATTATAAATCATTCTCCACTGTGGTTTAAACCATAAGCAAATCTTACCTGGCGTCCTTATATTCTACTTAATATCGCTGCGAGAAAGATTTACGGAATCATATTCTGGGAATCCAGCAAACGGGGAAACTTTTAGGTGAGGGCGGGACCCGGGAAAATTACAGTTTTGTCATAAAACGTTGATTGATGGATGATTATTGTAAAACTCTGGAAACCGTGCGGGCGTCCACATGAATCTGTAATTGACTGGATTTATTCTTTCTCAAAATACTATATTTCCTCCAGTTTTGACCATCGTGTTCATCTGAGCCTGTCAGATTTACTGTGGTTTTAACTTAATTAACTCCATTTAGCTTATGCATGTAGGGGCGCATGTGTGGTGTGTGTGTGGTGTGAGTGCGCATGCACGTGTGAGATATATATTATATATATATTCTTACAATGGGTCACCCCTAATCACTATCATTTCTCAGTGTGATTTTCTCCAATACAATTTTTTTATTTTTTTTATTTTTTTATTTATTATTATTATTTTTTTTTTGGTGGTACTGAGGTTCCTGGAAGCCCTTCTACCTCCGGGCTACACTCCCAGACCTATTTTTATATTTTTTTAAATTTGGAAACAGGGTCTCTTAAGCCAGCGCGTCTGGCTTCAAACCCGCGCGATCCTCCTGTCTCCGCCTCCCAAACCCGGGGATTACAAGTGTGTGCCACCACGCCCGGCTCCAATATTATTTTTTTAAAAAAATACTTGAAGAAAGTAACGCATTGCTCTGTGAAGCAGAGACGGATCGCAGGAACTCTGGATCAAAGCAGTGTTTGGGGGTGGCTGTTTTGGGGGTGACCGCCCGGGGGCCACTCCTGTCTGTCCCCAGTCTCCGGGTGGATTGTGGTATGGGGCAGGGTGGCCCAAGGGGAGTAGCTGAGGCACGGTCCAGAGGGCCAGTCCCAACGCCAGCGGGAATCAGACCAAACACCGGAACTTTCTGCTCCAACAGGGCTGGGAAAGTACAGGGCCAAAAAACCACATAAGAATCCGAATGCCAAATACGGTAACAAAAACAATAGGCCTCACTTCCCAGTGACCACTGTATCTGAGTCTGGTTTTATGCTCAAGTCTTTTATTATTATTATTATTATTTTCCTCTTATTTAAATCCTGTTTTAGCCGGGCGTGGTGGTGCACGCTTGTCATCCCCGGGCTTGGGAGGCGGAGACAGGAGGATCGCGCAGGTTCGAAGCCAGCCGCGCTGGCTTAAGAGACCCTGTTTCTAAATAAAAATATAAATAGGTCTGGGGGTGTAGCCCGGAGGTAGAAGGGTTCCATCCCCAGTACCACCGAAAAATAAAATAATAAAAATAAATCCTGTTCTTCCTCTTATTTGAATTCTCCGTCAAGATACAGCCTGGAATGAGTGAAGATCTTTTTTTTTTTTTTTTTCAGATCCCCGCTTGTTTGAAGTGGGTACGGGCAGAGAGAAGCGATTTCCTTCCAAACACGTTTCTCCTGCTATCTCATCATTTTTTAAATATTTCAGTCTTTATTGATTTGGGGCACTGGGGATTGAACCCAGGGTTTTCTATCTCTGAGTTACACCCCAGCTTTTTTTTTTATGCTTTATTTTTAATACTTTGGTTAGTGTAATGGGTAAAGAAAATGTGGTCTATGCACCCAATGGGATTCTACTCAGCCACAAAGAAGAACAAAATTATCCAATGGTTTATATATCTGCCTTTATAACAGTACTACACTGTTTCAATTATTGTATCTTTATATGGTTTGAAATCAGAAAATATACATCTTCTAGTTTTGTCCTTTTTCGAGATCGTTTTGGGTATCTAGAGTCCATATTCCATATTAGGATAGATTTTTTTGTGAAAAATAAATAAATGTATGATAGTTTCACCTAAAAAAAAAAAAGAAAAAATATTCTCTGGTAAGAAAGAAAGCAAAAAGAAATATTGAAATGTTATGTTTAAGTCATCAAAAGCTTGGTATCAGACAAATGAAACTGTTATGTGAGATTATCATATTTAATATTGGATAAATTGCTATAAAACTAGATGTCAACCACTAAGCCAAGCATGGGAAGGAGGGATGGGGAGGGAATGGGGTGGGGATCGGGTAGGGGCTAACTGGGCGATGTGTGCATGTATGTCTACACAAGTATTTTCTTTATACCATTATGATGTATGAATACAGTGCACCAGTAAAAAAAATTATATCCTTTGCAGGGAAATCGGTGGAACTACAGATAAATAATATGCTAAGTAGATAAATATATGCTAAGTAGCCGGGCGTGGTGGGGCACGCTTGTCATCCCAGCATTCGGGAGGCTGAGACCGGAGGATCACGGTTCGCAGACAGCCTCAGCTACTTACTGAGGCCCTCTTCAACTCAGTGAGACCCTGTTTCAAAATAATGAATAAAAAACAGGGCAGGGGGTGTAGCTCGGAGATCGAATGCCCCTGGGTTCCATCCCCAGACCTGCAAAAAAATAAATAAATAAAAAATAAAAAAGAATAAAGAATAGAGGCCAGACATGGCGGCGCACGCTTGTAATCCCAGCATTTGGGAGGCAGAGACCGGAGGACTTCAGTTCGCCGACAGCCTCAGCTACTTAGCAAGTCCCTTCACAACTCAGTGAGACCCTGTTCCAATAAATAAAAAGGCCAAAAAATAGGACCAGGGGTGTAGCTCATAGGTAGAATGCCCCTGGGTTCCATCCCCAGTACGGCAAAAGAAAAAACAATAAAAAAAACATAGGGCTGGGTGTGTAGCTAGGAGGTAGAATGCCCCTGGGCTCCATCCCCAGTACCACACACAAAAAATAATAATAATTAATAATAATAATAATAATAAGCTAAGTGAGATCAGACAGTCACAGAAAATCAAGGGTGTTATGTTTCTTTTGTATGTGGAAGCTCTGGAGAAAGCAAGTGATTTCAAATAACATGGAGAGGGACCGTAGAGTGGTGGGAGGGGCTTGGGGGATGGAGACGGAGAGGGGGACGGGGGGCTAAAGACGAGAGCCGCTCAAAACACACACGAAAGGGTCGCTACCGATTTCACTAACGTGTGAGAAGGAGGAGAAGGACAGAGATAAGAGGTCGGAAAAACCACACCAAGAGCCTAGCGCCTGCTCCTATCACACTGACCTCACTACGGGGCGTGACTGCTACGCCCAGTTCTTTTTGTTTTGTTGTGGTACTGAGAAT